>NC_061111.1:69594110-69647868 GCF_002878395.1 Capsicum annuum
CATCATAATCATGAGAGGATGAAATAAGTATAATAACACATGTGAGTCATCATATAATTTGTCAATCACTTTCAGTTCATCAAGAATATCAATTATCATAATGTAAATATCATTTAAATCTTTCGAAAGAATAACTTTCACAATTCCACTTTCAAATCACTTCACCATTCACCATAGACACAAGGAAACACACACACACTGGGAGATCCTATAACCGACATAAACCATGTGAGCTACATGGAGTCCAACGTGCAACCCACGTTGGGGAGAGCCATCCTATCCTTGCCATCAGAGTAGGACTATCGATATCAAATCCACACAAACTAGTGGTCACTATATAAATTAGCCTCAGGCTCACTCTTACGGGGGCACGTAGTTCTAGGGAAGTAAGTTCGCTTTATACCTCCCACTCGGTGCTAAAGATTTCTCCCGAACTTAGCTCAGATCATTTCAAAGACAATTCACAACAAAACAATTTCAATAATATATAAATATACATCGGGAGCCATCATGCTTCCCATTTATCAAAATCAATCATGTTGTGGATTTCTTTCACACTTGAGTTCAAAACAACTCCATTAAGACCAAAAGGTCAAATCATTCAAAATATCTCAAATATTCAACACCAACGTACTTATAACACACACTTTCTAAATAAAATATAATTTTCAATGGGGATTCACGACTCAAATATCAAAATCACGATAAATATCGTTCAAGATTCATGTTTTATATCTCCACACATGTAAATTCATCTTTAAAAATCATAAACATCAAGATTTCATAATAATCATCATAAGATATGGGTTCATGCTTCAAATTCATAAAAATCAAATAAAAATCATGCCTTTGTAAAGAAAATTACTTTTGAGCACAAGAACGAAAGAGAGTTCTTGTTGAAAAACTCCACATACCTTGAATGATGAACTTTAGATCAATACTCATTTTTGAGATGTTAATCGTGCCTTTGAATGATGGTTCTTGGAGTTCTTGAACTAGGAACTTGGAATCTTGAATAAATTTGCAGAATTAATGGTGAACTTTGGAGGTTCTTGAAGTTGGATGTAGGAGCTTAGGGTTTTCTTTTTGGGGGAATTTAATGAAATATAACATATAATACTTCTAATAGGATTTAATATAGGGTTTGGACGGATTTTGGGTGAGGGAAAATGACCAAAACGCCCCTAAAAATCAAATAATTCTCGAATCTGTCCTTTGGTGGACTGTTTTGATAGTTTGAAATTGATCAACCATAACGTTTTACTCTGATATCCAAATTGGATGAAACCAATTTCATAAGGAAGAGAACTCTCATATATTTCCGTTGATATATAGTATCTCACCCAAATCATTGTGTACGAGGAGTTATGATCATTTGAAGTTGACCCAAAAATTTGCTTTTGATAGGCTGAAGTAGATCGACCATAATTTTTGCTCCGATAGACAAATTGGATGAAACCAATTTCGTTGGAAAGAGGACTCACAGAGCTTTCTGTTGATATATAGTAGATCACCCAGATCATTATGTACAAGAAGTTATGATTATTTAAAGTTGGAGCAAAAATACGCTAGGCCTCAGTACTTTTTCCTGCACATTTTACTGTTCACTAATATTCACGGTTCAATCGGAATGTTCATAACTCGTCGCTCAGGTGTCCGTTTTGGATGATCCACATATCATTGGAAAGATTATTCGATACTCTACACAATGGTGATTCATAATCTAAGACATTCCGCACGAAAAATTTATAATACATTCTAGAAGATAGAACCCAATACGTTTACGCACAAAATTTTAATGAAAAATTTCCCGGGGTATTATGCTTGCACCGATATTGATGCCTGAAACATGTGGTATTAGATGGAATGCTACGTATGATTTTTTAAAAACTTGTTATTAATATAGAGTTCCTATTACACTATGTTTTAACCAACATTGTAGTTCGTTTGTTGATTCGACCCACTGCATGCTATATGATCCTGATTGGCCTGTAATTAATGATCTTGTTAAGCTTTTAAAAAAAATTTATATAGCTACGGTTGAATTTTTCGGTGCTTATTATCCTACTGCTTGTAATATTTTGACATATATAACCGATATTTCTGGTTTGCTCAAAGAATATAAAAATAAAGAAGGTTACAAAGAAGTTGTTGGTGCCATATTTGCTAAATTTAAAAAATATTTTTTTTCGGTTTCCCCTATTTACTTGGTTAGTGTTATGCTAAATCCGTGCATGAAATATACTACTATGTGCCACTTTAGTACTCTTATTTATGCTAACTTAGAGATAAATACTAACAATAATTCTGATGATGAAGAATAAGAACAACCTGATTTATGGATGGCTATGGATGATGCGAACGCTTACATAGATAAATTATATAGCCACAATGCTGATTTAGTTGATTTAGCTGTGCCGACAAATATCAGTCCAACTGTCGCTCCTCATCCTCCCAAGGAGCCATCATCTTCTAAAAGGTCGGCACGTAGTAGTTTTCTCGATCACTTTTATGATTTACCTTGTTAGAACAATGTTGAGGAGGGATCTTACACAACAACTTATCGGGAAGAGCTGAAGTATTTTCTTCGATCGCCACTAGAGGATTGCAGACGACGGATCAACACGTTGGATTGGTGGAGGAATAATGAAGCACAATATCCTGTGCTTTCAAGATTAGCTAGAGATATCCTGAATGTTTCAATGTCAACCGTTACATCGGAGAGCGCTTTTATTTAGGGACGATAACAGCTTGTGACAACCGACATTCATTAGGAAGCAATGCAATGAATGTTCTAGTTTGCCTGAGAGATTGGATTAGAGTCGAACGAAGAAATTAAGGAATTGAAGTGGAGTCGAACAACGAGCAGAGACTCGAATAAATATGAATTCACGAGAGAACTCAGCAGAATCAAGTCCAATGCATGGTTTTTCCCCTGTTGACTTTGACTATCCTATGCAAGTTCCCGTTAATATTAACATGAATGAGTTGGAAAAAATAATGTAAAATTTGTAGATTTTTCATCCATGTAAATTATAAATTTTGGATCATTTTGCAATCAATAAAATTCAACATTCATTCACTCCTTAGTTCTTACTTTGTAATTTTTTCTATTTAATGATTTAAATTGAATTTTTAGTTTAAATTAAATACTTAGTTTTAATATATTACTAATTTACTATAAAGTATTATTAATTTACTATATTAAGTCGCATATGTTTTATTTAAAGTACATATATTTTATATGTGTACGTATATATTGAATAGTACGTATATATGTGTGTATATTTTCTAAAGTAGTATATATTTAACGTATATAGGTGTATATATTTTAGAAATTAGTATATAACTATATATTTAGTGTGTGTATATATTGTAGTATTTATATATTGCAGTATATGTTTTATTTAAAGTAGTACATATATTGAATGGTACGTATATATGAGTATATATCTTCTATAGATGTATATATTTAACGTATAAATGTGTATATATTTTATAAGTTAGTATATAACTATATATTTAGTGTGTGTATATATTGTAGTATATTTTATTTAAAGTAGTACGTATATGTTGAATGATACGTATATATGTGTGTATATTTTCTAAAGTAGCATATATTTAACGTATACATGTGTATATGTTTTAGAAATTAGTATATAACTATATATTTAGTGTGTGTATATATTGTAATATTGTAGTATATATATATTGTAGTATATGTTTTATTTAAACTAGTATATATATCGAATGGTACGTATATATGTGTATATATCTTCTATAGATGTATATATTTAACGTATACATGTGTATATGTTTTATAAATTATTATATATATCATTATATTGTAGTATATATCTTGTAGTATATGTTTTATTTAGAGTATATATATTTTACTAACGTATAGTCGTATACACGATTACATGTGTAATTATGTATATGTATTATGTGTATATATTTTTTACATTCTAATGTAGTATATACTATATATATAGTGTATATATATTGTTTAACATATTTAAAATGTATATAAGTTGGTATATATAGAGTATATTGGAGATTTTTTTTTTTTAATCTTTGACCGGTTTTGATCGGGTTTAGGTGGGTTGGACCGAGTTGGGTTAAGTGGGACGGTTCAGGATTGTTTTTAAAAATTTACTGTTGGGCCCGAAATTGGACCAGCCCCTTTAACCAAGCCCGAATTCAAACCGGCCCACAACCCAGCTAAATCTCACGGACTGATTTCGGGTTAATCTGGCCCGGCCTACTTAATACCCTTAATCTAGCTATATGGAAGAAAAATAACACTATATTTTGCTAAATGTGAAATGAATATTATTAAAACGAATAAATATTTGTTACATATGAACGTTATGAGCATTCGCATAGTGGAAATTACAATATCCATGTAGAGTAAAATCTTTCTAAATTAATATTATTGGGATTATAAAATATTATTATTTATAGATATATTATTTAATTAATAAATTAATATTTATTAATTTAAAGAGTGTTTTCAAGATTTAAGACAAAAGAGTGATTCTGAGTATCCTACTAAATTTATGAACTTGTGAAAATGATATTTATGATTTGAGGTCATGATTAATGATTTCAGTTACCACAATAAAATGGATGTCAGTAACCTTGTTGGATTACCCGAGTGAAAATGATACATGTTCAGAGGTCGAGGGTTTAGAAGAAATTGTTGGGTTCAATTTGTGTGTGTGGATGAAAAATGAAGGAAAAATAGTGGAGGAAAATAGAGTAACCAAAATGAAAAGTGTACTCTTATATTGAAAAGTTCACTAATTCTCCCACATTGGTGGGAGAAGGGAACTTATAAGTGTTAATAATGAGGAACACTAAATCCACTTGGATAGTGAGGCAAGAACAAGGTGGTGCCTCGCACTGTCATCATCGTCGCTCGCTCGCTCAGCTTCGGCTTCGGATTTGAAACTTATTTTACAAGTGAAATTTTAATCCAAAAATCTGATAGAATTACTTTTCACCAAGTGCGGGCGCATTTCGGATGCCGTGCAAACGTATACGCAATCTATCTCGAAGGGATGCGACCCTTCAAGGCAAAAGACAAATTGTTTCGCGCTGTTGGACGATCAGCGCGCACACTTCGATGACCTGCGGGTGTAGGTGCAGCGCAGATACTCACTAGAATTTGAACAGTGTCACCTGCGGCCATAGTTTGGGCGCAGTTCCAACGCAGATTGGGCGCAAGTGACGTGACTATACTGAATAGGTGCCTTTTTGCTAAACCAATGCATCCTTTCTGAAAGGACACATTAAAGACTATAAATACCCGATATATTCCTCAAGTATAGAAATGATTTTTGACAGCAAAAACACTCTTCTTCTATACAAAAACTCTGTGTGATCATTAAGCTGTTGAGTGAGTTCGATGAATCTAATTATTTGAGGCACCTGTATAGTTGGGTTGAAAGCCATTTTATTCTTGGAGGAAGATTCCAATATATTGGGCACAATGAGGGAAATTATGCCTTAAGGACACTCCATGAAGTCGGGGGACTTGACTTTACATTTCTATTTCATCTAATTTCTAAAATATAACATACTTCTTGGATAGATTATTCATAATCTTGTGTTGAAGGTGTTAAGGAACTTCATAAGTGTTCTTGTATTAGACTTGAACTTGTGTTGAAGTTGATGTTGCATATATACAAATTCTTATACCCGAAAACATTAAAAATAACAATCTTATGGAATAAACTTTCGGAATCTGTATTGCTTGTTTTCTGGAGATTAAAGCTTTAAGCTTTCTACTCCGTTTGAACTTAATTAGTGATTTAAAGACATAAAATCGTCATCACAAGTTAAAGATCACTCGGTTGATGATTGGAAGTCATAAAAACTTTATAATTAAACTAGAAACAAGAGGTGTTTAAAGTTGCTGCAACTTTTTAATAAGTATTTTGATATACTAAAGGTACTATCTTATTGTGAAAGAAAAATGACAAATGATAGTCAAGTGCAAGATGCTGTAATGACTGTGGGGGCAACTAGTATTGCCACAATAAGTCGAATGAATGCTCCGCCGGCAATGGCACCAGCGAAAAAGCCTAGAAAGTTTGCGGGTATTGACTTTAAGAGGTGGAAGCGAAAAATGTACTTCTACCTCACAACTCTTTGTCTTCAAAGGTTCACATTTGAGGAAGCTCCAGAGGTTCCCGAGGGAACCTCTGAACAAGAGCGATTTGTGATTGTGGAGGCTTAGAAACACTCAGATTTCCTTTGCAGGAGCTACATCTTGAGTGGTCCCCAAGATGATCTGTACAATGTGTATAGTGGAACAAAGATAGCAAAAGAGTTATGGGGAGTGCTAGAACGGAAGTACAAGACAGAGGAAACCGGAACTAAAAAGTTCTTCATTGCAAGATTCCTGGAATATAAAATGATAGACAACTAGTCTGTTGTTTTCCAAGTGTAGGAACTGTAAGTGATCATTCATGATCTCCTTGCGGAAGGTGTGATTTTGAAAAATACCTTTGTTGAACTATTTAAAAATGGTCTTAATATTCACATAACCTTTATTGTAGGTTTGATCATGAATGAGGCGTTTCAAGTAGCAGCAATAATAGAGAATCTACCACCTATGTGGAAAGACTTCAAGAACTATTTGAAACACAGACGTAAGGAGATGTCATTTGAAGATCTGATTGTACGACTACGCATTGAAGAATATAATAAGGTTACGAAAAGAAAGTCAATAGGAAATTCTGCAATGAATGGAGCAAATATTGTAGAAGATGACCAAAACAACTCTAAAAAGCGAAAGAAAGCCAAAAATAAAAGCAATCAACCCAAGAAGAAGTTCAAGGAAAAGTACTTCAACTATGGCAAGATTGGCCACAAATCAACAGATTGTCGACCCCCTAAGAAAGGCAAGAAAAATGACTAAGCAAGTTTGGCCGAGTCCAAGAAAGAAACGGATTATCTGTGTGCTATGCTTTTCGAATGCCACTTGGTGGGAAATCCTCGCAAATGGTGGATGGATTCTGGTACCACCCGCCATGTTTGTGCTAATAAGGAGTTGTTTTCGATGTTCGGTCTGGCTCAAGGAGAAGAAAAGATCTACATGGAAAACTCCGCTACTGCAAAAGTAGAAGGAACAAGAAAATTTGCTTGAAAATGACTTCAGGTAAAATGTTGACACTCCACAATGTCTTGTATGTTCCGGAGTTATGGAAGAACTTGATTTCTATTTCACTTCTAGACAAAAATGGATTCAAATGTGTATTTGTTTCCCAAAAAATTATGCTTCATAAAGGAGAAATGTATGTAGAAAAAGGCTACCTCAATTATGGCCTATTCAAAATGAATGTAATGAATGTTGAAATCAATAAAAGTTTAATTTCTTCTTACTTGCTTGAGTCTTATGATTTATGGCATGAACGATTAGGCCATGTTAATTACAAAACGTTGTGTAAACTGATTAACTTAGAAGTTTTGCCAAACTTTGAGTGCAATAATTCAAAGTGTCAGATGTGTGTGGAATCAAAGTATGCAAAACATTCTTATAAGTCCGTTGAAAGGAATTTAAATCCCTTAGAATTAATACACACTGACATTTGTGATATGAAGTCAACACCATCACGTGGTGGAAAAAAGTATTTCATAACTTTTATTGACGATTGCACTAGATATTATTATGTTTACTTGCTAAATAGTAAGGATGAAGCAATAGATGTATTTAGGCAATACAAAACTGAAGTTGAAAATCAGTTGGAGAAAAAGATCAAAACTATAAGAAGTGATAGAGTCGGAGAATATGAATCTCTCTTTGCCGAAATATGTGTAGAGAATAGAATTATCCATCAAACAACGGCCCCATACTCACCTCAATCTAATGGAATTGCGAAAAAAAAAATCAAACTTTGAAAGAAATGATGGATGCTTTACTTATAAGTTTAGGTTTACTGTAAAACTTGTGGGGAGAGGCTATCCTTACAACCGATCGAATAGTCAATAGAGTTCCCCATAGTAAGACACAATCAATTCATTATGAAAAATTGAAAGGAAGAAAATCCAACTTGAAATATTTCAAAGTATGGGGGTGTCTAGCGAAGGTCCAAGTTCCTATGCCTAAAAGAGCAAGGATATGACCTAAGATTGTGGACTGCGTATTCATAGGTTATGCTAAAAGTAATAAAGCATGTCGGTTTTTGGTTCATAAATTTAAACATCTGGATATCAATAAAAATATGGTAATTGAATCAGATAATGCTGAATTCTTTAAACACATTTATCCGTATAAAACTAGACATGAACATTCTAGTGAGGGGTCTAAATAACCTCAAGATAAATTAAGTTACAGTGTACATAATAATGAAAATCCAAGACGTAGTACACGTCAAAGAATGTCAACTTTGTTTGGATCAGATTTTGTAATATTTCTCTTAGAAAATGAGCCTCAAACCTTTAAGAAGCAATGTCATCATCAGAATCATCCTTTTGGAAAGAGGCAATCAATAGTAAGATTGATTCAATCTTAAGAAACCATACATGGGAGTTGGTTGATCTTCCTCCGAAAAATAATTTTTTAGGTTCTAAATGGATCTTCAAAAGGAAAATAAAAGCGAATAGTACTATTGACAAATACAAGGCAAGACTTTTAGTAAAAGATTTCAAACAGAAAGAAGGCCTTGATTACTTTGATACATACTCGTCAGTAATAAGGATAACGTTGATTCGAATGTTAATTGCCTTGGCGACAGTATATGATCTTGAAATCCATCAAATGGATGTGAAAACAGCATTCCTAAATGGAGAATTAGAGTAAGAAATTTACGTGGAACAACCTGAGGGTTTTGTGGTTCCAGGAAAAGAGAATAAGGTGTGTAAATTTATTAAGTCACTGTATGAACTAAATCAAGAACCTAAACAATGACATGCGAAGTTTGACCAAACTATGTTGGCAAATGGGTTCAAGATAAATTAATGTAATAAATGTGTTTATGTTAAAGACACTCTGAATCACCAAGTCATTATTTGTTTATATGTGGATGATATGTTGATCATCAGTAGAGACATCTCTGACATAAATCAAGGAAACAAATTCTTGAGAGCAAGTTTGATATGAAAGACCTTGGAGTTGCGGATGTGATCTTAGGAATAAAAATCCATAGAACTCCACAAGGGTCGGCATTATCACAGTTTTATTAAATCAAAAATGTACTTAACAAATTCAAGTATATGGAATTTGATATTACCGAGACTCTATTGCATGTGAGTTTTGCACTTCGAAAGAATGAAGGTGAAAGTGACTCACAATTGGAGTACGCAAGAGTATCGATATGTTTAACGTATATAATGAATTGTACACGATCAGACATAACATGCGCTATTAGTAAGTTAAGTCGGTACACGAGTAATCCCAACAAAACTCATTGGATCGCAATGAAAAGAGTTTTGGAGTATCTTAAATATACTCAAGACTATGCCTTCCATTATAATAAATATCCTGTGGTACTTGAAGGATATAGTGATGCGAATTGGATCACCGAATCAAATAAAGTAAAATCTACAAGTGGTATGTATTTACTATCGATGGAGGAGTGTCTCTTTGAAATCATCCATATAGACTTGTATTGCTTGCTCTACAATGAAATTTGAATTTATCGCATTAGATAAAGCCATTGAAGAAGAAGAATGGCTCCAAAATTTCTTGGAAGATATTCCTTATTGGACCAAATCAGTGGCACCAGTATGTATTGGCAGTGATAGCCAAACGGTAATAGGTAGGGCAGGGAGCATGATATACAATGATAAATCTCGTCACATAAGATGGAGACATAATACCGTTAGAGAACTTCTCTCTAATGTAATTATCACTGTTGACTATTAAAGTCAAAGGATAATGTGTCGGATCCACTTACAAAAGACCTATCTAGAGAAGGAGTTCAGAGGACATCCAAGGAAATGGGTTTAAGGCCTAGGACAAGTCAGCATAGCGGTAACTCTACCTAACAGAGTGGAGAATCCAGGAGCTAGGTTCAAAGAGATCAAATAAAGTTGTGTCTGACAGGTTCAACATTGTCAAATACCCAACCCATTCTCATGGTGTAGACAATGTTAAGTAAACAAGGATAAGACTTAAGGTGAAAAGACTTTTAATGATTATCTAAATTTGCCAGATTTGACCAAATAGTTTAATCTACAGGATTGAACATTTAGAAATCACCTATGTGAGGGCGAAGTGGAGGCCGCTTCAAGAAGAATGTTAGTAAAGACCTATTCTCTAAGCTCTCATGAAACCGAAACGTGTTCATGGATGAAAAGAACAAAATCGTGAGAACCATAAACAGTAAAAGGCTGGTTGTGTGACATGTGTTGTCTAGGTGTACATTAAAGCTCGACGGTTTAAAGATATCAAATCTAGCGATTGACCGGGTGCATCCGATGCATGTTCACTATGGAAAGTTCAAAGGGAAACCTACTTATCCAGATGTAATTAGTCTTTGCTAAATAATCACATGTTTGACCATAAATTCTTCAAAAGATAACCATTCCCCATTCATGTGGGGTATTGTTGGGTTCAATGTGTGTGTGTGAATGGAAAATTGAGGAAAAATAGTAGAGAAAAATAGAGTAACCAAAATGGAAAGTGTACTCTTATATTGAAAAATTCACTAATTCTCCCACATTGGTGGGAGAAGGGAACTTGTAAGTGTTTATAATGAAGAACACTAACTCTACATGGATAGTGAGGCAAGAACAAGGTGGTGCCTCGCATCGTCGTCGTCATCGCTCGCTCGGCTTGACTCCAGATTTGGATTTGGAAAATAATCGATCGATGAGATCTATCTTTTTAGATGAATTTTATTTGAAACTTATTTTACAAGTGCAATTTTAATCCAAAAATCTAATAGAATTATTTTTATCCAAGTACGGGCGCATTTTGGATGCCATGCAAATGCATACATAATGCATCTCGAAGGGATGTGACCCTTCGAGGTAAAAGATGCACTGTTTTGAGCTGTTAGGCGATTTGTATGCGCACTTCGATGACCTATGGGCGTAGGTGTAGCGTAGATGCTCACTGGAATTTGGACAGTGTCATCTTCGGCCGCAGGTCCAGCACAGACTAGGCGCAAGTGACGCGACTGTACTGAATAGGTGCCTTTCTGCTAAACCAATGCATCCTTTCTAAAAGGACACATTAAAGGCTATAAATACCTGATATATTCCTCAGGTATAGAAATGATTTTTGGCAACAAAAACACTCTTCTTCTATACAAAAACTCTATGTGATCATTAAGCTGTTGAGTGAGTTCGACGAATCTAATTATTTGAGGTACCGCTATAAGTGGGTTGAAAGTCATTTTATCTTGGGAGGAAGATTCCAAAACCTCAGGTACAGTGAGGAAAATTATTCCTTAAGTACACTCCGTGAAGTCGAGGGACTTGGCTTTACATTTCTATTTCATCTCATTTCTGAAATATAACATACTTCTTGGATAGATTATTCATAATCTTGTGTTGAAGGTGTTAAGGAACTTCATAAGTATTCTTGTCTTAGACTTGAACTTGTGTTGAAGTTTTTGTTGCATATATACAGATTCTTGAGCCAAAACATTGAAAATAATAAAAATTATGGATACCATCGGAGAAAATAATGTTGATGATGAAGTTGAAGATGATAAAATCCTTTGGAACCAATTACTCGTTTGGAAATACTTATCGCATCTGGCACTCTTCATAATTTTTTGGTATAGTTCGAAAAGACAACACCAGAACTTTTGGATACAATATAAGAAAAGTTAGAGATGAACTTCAAAAAATACTAGAAGCTTATTTCACTAAATTGTCTTAGATAATTTGGTAATTTTGAAAGAACTATTAATTCATAATGCTAATGGGATCATATATTTATATAGGGGTCAACCAAAAATATATTAACTTGTTATTTTACAAAATGGTTATATTTTCTACTAGTCTAAATCGAGATCGGAGAAAAATATTAATTTTAAAGATTTTATTAATTTATCGAGTATTAATTTAAAAAGATTTTACTGTATTTTATATTAAATCCATTTTATGAGCAATATACTTGTTCAGATATAATATAATTAGAGACAATTACACTCTTTTCAATTGGGATAAGAATAATGCTATCAAAGTTGGTTCATGTTTTATGTGGATCAAAACTTTTGGTTCATGTTTTATGTGAATCAAAACTTACTTTTCATCTACTATCCGCAAAATTGAAATAGAAAGAGGTGCGGTTGTGAAAGCAAAAAAAGAGAAAGTAAATGCGCTTTCAGTTGGCCTTTTTGTTCTATTGGTCCTTGAGAGAAAAAAAAAAAACTTTTGCGGTATCTGGAGTTTGCAGAAATTTCATAGGCGGCTATTGTCGTAGCTTGAAGCTTCAAAAATGAAAAAAAAGCTTTTGCAAATATGCTTCACTTTAAGTAGTATGCTACAAAAGATCAGATATTTATTACGAAAATTAAATGTGAAATTTAGGATAAGTAGATGTAACTTTTGAGGCTTTGGATTCAAGAAAAAATTAAAGAAGTCAGGTTTTGTATAGTTATAATATTGTACAATATTATCGTACATGGGTGTATAAAAATCTCTTATTGTAACAACCCATTTTATCGTTATTAAATTATTCATAATAAATTCATGAATTTTTTTTTTCATTCTTCAATATTAACTTGGGCCCAAATAGCCATCATTTTAATTATTGTGTCACCTCAAAATTTTCGGCTAAGATTTAAATCTTTCGGTGTGTCTAGATAGACTCAAGTCCGATTAGTTTAATTATTAGAGAAAGGATGAAATAGCCACTTGACTGAAAAAAAAAGACATAAAATAACCATGGAATTACAAAACCCCATTTCTAGCCATTTCAGTTCTATTTGCTGACATTACAAATATGTTAAACCTCCGCTGATAAAAAATATTTGCATTGTGGCCGCCGTTCGCCGATTTCATTAGAGCTCCCAGGTAATAATCATTCAATTTATTAACTTCACCTAAAATTTTGTATCTTTATCGAATAGTTAAACCTTAATTTGCTAATTTTATCATATTTTTATTGATTAGTTACAACTAATTTAACTAAAATTTCTATCTTAATTGAATTGTTAAACCTTGATAGATGGTTAGAATTATGCAGGAATTAGTTACGTGGGTGTTATATGTACTGTATCAATTTGGTATAGCTACTGTATATGCTTGCACAAATTTTCTCTGTAAAAGGTGTATTTATGTGGTATATATACTGTATCAACGTGGTATAAAAGTGTATCAATCTAGTATAAAAGTGTATCAATGCGGTATAAAAGTGTATCAATATGGTATAAAAGTGTATCAATAGGGTATAGAGAAATAAATTAGGCCGGCTGGCTCCAATTGTCCACATTTTAAAATTGTGGGTCATTTTTTTCAAAATGGCCAGCTCATGTCCTTTCCCCTTAATTATTCATGAGTATTAACATCAATCCTTTACTACGGAAGTTCTTTAGGCATGAATTAAGGTCCTATAATATCTCCAATAAAGTTAAGTTTAAAACTCTCTTTCTAATATAATTTCGATATGGAATTTTATTAGGGCCAACTTCAAAAAACTACATTTCCTAGAATATAAGGAGTTAGGGTCCAAATACCCGCCAAATTAAAGACGCTGAACCCTCTTTCCAGTGCAACAAATCGCTCGTTAATTTGAATTTGGAGCAAAAAGTTATACTATTTTATTGAGCACTGGCTGGACTGAAATGGGAATTTTGCTGGAGAAAAAATTTTGGTGGTATTTAAATAACTTTCAGTCGTGTTTAGGTCTAAAAACCCAAACTTCATTCTATAACCTTTGAGAGGTGATTTTTCAAAGTTTAAGGTAAAAATCCTTCATTGAGGTAAGTTTTTTCATTATTTTCTTCGTCTAAACCTTCAACATCTTAGAATCCTTAGAAAGGCCTTTAATGGTAGATTTTTTGTGAAAAACTTAAGCGTGTTTTTAATATAACTTAGAGCTGATTTTAAATTATAAATTAAATATTCCTAACATGAATTTCGTAAATCAGATTATGAATTTGATGGTTAGGAACCTTTAATTTCATAAAGATAAGACCTTTAGCATAAAAACTCCATTAATGGAGATTAGTTAAGCCTAAAATAAACTAGTTAATGATTAATTGGCCTTGAAAAATTATATAGGCCCAAAAAAGGATAGAATTAGTGAGTGTGGATCCCCAAGATATTTGTTTGAAGAGTAATTGCTTATTTACTCTTATTATTGCTTGATTTTTAGATGATTGATCATTCCAAGGCATGAAGGAAAGGAAAAAAACATTCTTGTTGTAACTTACTTCTTCCAAAAGCTTGACGTCCAGGTAAGCTAGGTTAATGAGTAGAAGACTATATTATTTTATATTTTCATAATTTAGAATTGATCGGAGAAAGCATACCTAGGCCTGTGGTCATGGAGTTCAAGGTGGATAAAAACATAAAAACTTTATTTTAATTTCGAAAACTATGTTATTGATTGACTATGTGATATTTATGATATTATGTGTTACGAGTCCGAAAGGAAATTGTTGTAAATGAAGTATGTGGACATGGTGTTTCTTAGTTGTTTTGGTGATAAACCTAATTGAGTTATAGTGGTATTAAGTTGTATGTATTATGCAATAATGTGATGAAGAGAATTATGCTAGGGCTGAATATCGATGAGCATGGTAATATCTAAGGGATAAATGTCTTGAATTACTGTGACAATTGTATTTATTATATGGAAAGAGTTAGAGATAATAATTTTCTTGAATGTTCTTGTTATATGTGGTGATGTTAGAACCTAAATTGATGTGTTTGAGGAGGTAGTGATATTTTAATAATTAATGAGTAATGAAGACCTCGATCATGACTTGTATGCTTAAGTATTAAATTGTGATTTATTTTATGACATTCTTGCTTTGATATTGATAAACTTACTTTATCTTTTGAATGCCCATGAGAGTCTAAATTGATGATTATGATGATTTGTTGAATTGTTCCTATGAAAGGCTCATTTGATAACGATAGCTCGTTGAATTAATGTCATAAATGATTTCTTAATGACCAGGATGAATTGGTGACACTTGTATGAATAATTATTGAAAATCGAACTTGATCGAATTACCTTATGATTTTAAGTGCACTTGTAAATTTAGTACATCGTATTTCATCTTGAAAGATAATGTGAATTTGATAAAAATGTTAATATAGTTATGAAAGATCGGGTACCACGCCGGTACGAATATGGATATTAATATTACTTATTTATGGAGGATTAAGTACCACGCTAGTACGAATATGGATATTGATATTACTTATTTATGAACGATCGAATATGTCACGACCCGAATCAGAGTCTGGCCATGATGAGTATCTCAACCCGATAACTCTACTGAAAATAAAGAGTCAAAACAACAATTAACCCACACATGTCCACAATAGCCTCTAGAACTAGAATAGCAACTAAGTCGGGGCATGCCCTTGAATATAACTAAAGAAAAAAATCCATTAGTACTAAGTCAGTAAAGAAAGAATAAAGAAAAGATAAAGCCTTCTGAAGGATAGAGGCTTACCACTTCACAACAACTCAACAGACGTGCTCAACTACCTAATACTGTACAAGAGCAATAGAAAAGTCTTTGGACCCTATATCATGAAACGATGTAGCATCCTAGGACGGTTAGTAGGATGACATTTACATATAACTCAGAAAAAGTGATAAAATAATGCCATGTTCAAAATCAGTCAAAACCACATGCACATATTCATATATACATATATAGGATGTTGGGATAGGGTAAAGGGTCATGAACATGAAAGTTTAAAAATTTAACCTGAACTGTGTAGCTTGATCCGTCCTAAAGGAACCCATGAGCTATATGGGTCTAGCTCTACCTGCTAAAAGGGCCCCAGTGCATGTTAGCCACACGAATTGAGGGAAAACTAAAACCACCAAGGGAATAACCATCCCAATATATATATATATATATCAAGAGTGCACTAAGCACACGGTCATATAGAACCTCAACGTCAGCAAACGAGTATTCAGTATTCGTTCCTCTGGAACTTACACCTTCACTGTGAGCTACACAACTCCCTTTAAGCCCAAATTAAAATGATTTGCACGTAAAGCCAACCAGTAACCCAGAAGTCATTCATTAAGGCATTTACTACTTGGTATCGTCATACCTATATGCTTGCAAGCTAATATATTTATGCCAAACCAATTCACACAACCAAATTAGACTCCTAAGTTCCATTAAAAATTCAAAACCAAGACTATTCAAAATCGTATTCATATCCATTTATCCTTTAATACAATGCAATAGGTTCAAAATAAGTTAAATTATGAAATTATCAATATTTAAAACCAAGATTATAAAGTGGTTTGGGGTTAATGCCAATTCAATCCAAAATTTATCCAATTTGGGGAAACCTATGTCCCCCATTACAACCATTTAAACGATGTACCAATTCAATCTCAAAAATATCAATTTAAAACATGGATAATCAATTTAAAACATAAAACAAGAAACTCAATCAGTAACAACCAAAATCCCTCAACCCAATTTCAAAATCAACAATTTAAATCACATGAAAATTCATTCAATTAATGCCACAATGTAAAATTCAAGTTTAGGGAAGAGAAACATGCCTGAAATACAAAAGAAATTGAAGTCAATTTGAGGTTTTGGAGCCCGGATGAATGCACTATAAAACCCTTCAATATTCTTGGGTTTTGAGTTTGGGAGATAAAAAGAATGATTTGATCATTGAAAACTGAAGGAAATGGGGTTATTCTATTTTAAGATTGTATAAGGGGTAAAAATATCAAAATCCCCTCACCCCAAGTGAAAAAATAAAAAATAGACAAAATTAAAACACTAGCGTGGAAAAGCACTAGTGTGGTACGCCAATATCATGGAGGTTAGCCTCCGTACCATGCCAATATCGTGGAGGTTAACCTCCGTGACATGGCCTTATCGTGGACCCTCACTGCCTCGGGGTCTCAAAATAACCTTGAACCCCTTATAAAAAATCCAAAACTTTTCCAAAATACCCTTTTAACATCCCTAAACATAATTCAAGTCAAAAATCTATATTACACATTTGAGAGGGCATGATGCTACCTAGTACATGTATTTGTACTGACCATACTCTTTTACATCCCTTATTGGGGTGTAGACTGAATGCAAGTTAGTTTGCAGTTACTAAATGAATGACGATTTTCAGCACTAACTTTTGCACTTTTCTTGGCAGATGTTGGAGTCTTTGTGTTATATATTTTATGGTCAGTCTATTCTGTAATAGGTAGCTCTTGTACATGTCTGACTAAGTCTTGGGGTAGTGAAGGACAGTTGTAAAAAGTTTTTTGAAAAAGTTTATTTATTGTTATTTAATTTATTTTTTGAAAAATTTTATTTATTGGTATTTAATTTACTTTGTTATATTTAATTTAGTATTTTATTAAAAATAAAAGACTTCCACATATTTTTAGTTAGGTAATAAGGTTTCTCCTAGCTACTTAGAATAGCGTAGGTGCCTGCACGATCCGTTAGTTTGGACCGTGACAGTTGGTATTAGAGCATTAGGTTCACTGATTCCACAGGTACAAGAGTAATGTCAAGTATAGTTCCATGGATTGGTGTGTAGGGCCCTACACCCAATATTTGAAAGTCTATACGACATGTAGAAGTCATTTTTATTTCTCTCTTTCCATCGCGCAATCCTAATCTTTGACTATTGGGTTGAATACAATTGGTATCTAGAATGATTCTAATTGGTATCTCAACAAAGCTCAATCAGAATTTAGTTGATTTCAATTTATATCTTCATAAGTTCGAATTAAATTTCAGAGATTTCAATTGGTGTATATTAATAAGGTCTAAAGATGAATGTTAATAGGTGAAGACTTTGAAAATAGTGAATTTATTTGGTTTCTTGTGTTTGATATTTGGCTGAACATGGGTTGCTAGATTGTTGTCATTGTTGTGAATTGGTTTTGTTTCAATTTGAATGATAAAATTGACTAAGTCTCTTTTATTGATAATTATAATAAGACTATGTGATTTCCTGTTATTTCAAAATAAATAAACTCTATGGTGGTTACTAATTTTTGGTACTATTATACTGATGAAATTGATTATATGAAAATTGAGAGGATGATATAAGAACAGATGCAAAGAAAAGATGATGAAAAGAGGTATGAATAAAAGGCTGAGGTGATATGTGTTTCCTTTAATGAGAGGCACTTGCTTGTGATATTATGGATGGATCATTGTGTGGTTCGATTATTTGATATTTTGGGGGGATCCTGGTGTGGTCCAATAATTTTGAGACTACATTTGAAATTCTTGTGCAATTCTATTATTTGAAATTATAACCAGTTCCTTGTGAGCACTCTCTAAGTGACACTATATTTAAGTTCCTTAAGTGAACGAATTCTTAATGCTTGACAAAATAATGAATTTTTTGAATGAAAGTGGCAAAAACTAGTAGAGGTTGTTGATACTTAAGAGATTTGACTGATAACTTGTCTAAAATATGATTTAGTAATTATATTGTTAATGACTTATAATTGATTGATTTTGTTTGGCCTTGCTTATGTACTAGTGGTGTGGGGACCACTCTTGAGGTGTTTAAGAGTTAAGTGAAGCCCGTAATAAAAATATAGTTAGGTAGAAGTAAGAATGACTTCTTACACCTTAGGTTGTTATTGGTGATGACTGGATAACTAGGTTTTTCAATGAAGGTTTTGTCGTAAGAGAAGTATTGAAGTTAGTGATTTCTTGAGCGTAAGTTTTAGCTGTGAATTGGTGCATTAAGGAAGACCTTAAGAAGATATGTTGATTCTTAACTTAGTCTTGCGGTTGAATTGTGTGTCTGGAATCCCGTAGAATTAACTGATAGATGATAATTTTAGAGGGTAGTAATACTCATGATGGTGTTAATGCAAAATTGAATGACGTAGTTATGCCCATAGAATAATTAAGAATGGCCCTGATGAAAGAATATAAGTGAATTATTAAATGACATATTTGATCATTTCTTGAGTGATACTTGGTGGGTATTACTTGTTAAGTGATTAAGGTATGATGATTACATGAGTATTAACTATATTATGGAGGAGAATGTGTTGGAGGCTCTAATTTTTTGGCATTCCTATGGCTAATAGTTGTAAGTATGTGTAATGAGTGAGAGGTCGTATTGTCACCTATGTATAGTAGTAAACACTAATCTTGAACTGTGGTTGTTCTTGAGGTGTAAAGGATAGTGATTATGAGATGTTGATGCTAGCTTCATAGAATTAATTTAGTAGTCTTGACTGAGTTCATACAAGTATCTAAGCTATGTGACTTTTAAATCATGTGGTGGCTTAAATACAATCAAATGTAGATTCTCCCTTGGGTAGTCTTCATTAAAAACCTAGTTAGGTGTCTCTGGAATAGATTTTGTGTTGGATGGAAAAGGTGTGATTTCTCTAGTATTGAAATTCTAGTAGTAGATGTATGTAGCATCTTATAACATTTTTCATAATTGAATTTGGGGCTCTAGAGCTCCGGTAATGAAAAAGAGGTGTTTTTGGATGTTTGCCTTATTCAAGGAGAATCTTTTAACCATCTTTATCTTGCTGGCACTCATGAAACTCAAATTTGAGACTTAAGTCGTTAAAGGAGAATAAGAAATTAGTACATAAATGTTTAACTTCGCATCTTCATCTTTTGAATAGCCTTGATAGAATTATTGAGTATAAAATGTGGGTTGTTGATAAGGTTTCGTATTCTAATGATCCTGTCTTACCTGATGATTAGGATTTGCTTTCCTTATTTGAAAAAAAGGTGATCTGTGTCACTCTCATTGTGCTTCACACATGAAATTATACTGCTTTCAAGGGCTCAAATAAACTAATTTGAGAACTTGTTTTAGGGTTTCCCCGTGGGAGAGCTTTCATAATCTCTTTCACTATGGGATCTAATTCTTTGCTTAGTGACTCAGTCTCTTTTTTTTGAAGTTCGTGCAAATCGGTAGCCATCTAAAGGCCTCGCACCGACTCTAGTTGAACCTTTTTCGATCTCTTTCAGTAGCGGGCTTACTTTTTTATTAGTATTGGATTTATGTCATTGTCGCTCATAATCCTTGTTAGAAAAGGAACAAGAAACTCTCTTTATAGGAGGGGAAGGTCATATTTAGGAAAAATTGACCAGAATTCCTTCACTACGGATGGACTAATTTGAAAAACGGAGACTAGATTTGATATTTACAGTTGTTATAGGTTAGGGATTCTATCATGCTATTGTATTTCTATAGAGAGGTTGGCGACAAAGATAAGGGATCTCTCTTGCTATGAATAGTTGTTGTTTTTGCGAGAATTAGAAACTTTTTTAGTAATGTCTCTCTAATTCTAACCCCGTGCTTTTCTCCACCCAATGTCCGTTCGGGGAAGAACAAATAGTAAATTGGCATTTGATTGTAATGACCCATTTTATCACTACTGAATTATCCATGATAAATTTATAAAAATTCTTAATTTTCATTCCTTAATATTTACTTTAAGTCCAAAATAGTCATCATTTTATTTATTGTGTTATCCCAAGATTTTCGGCTAAGATTTAAACTTTTTGATATGTCTATATAGACTCATCACAATGAATTCAACTATTCATGAGTACTATTATCAATAATTTCGTTTGGAAGTTCTTTAAGTATGAATAAAAATCGTACAATATCCTAAACACAAAGTTAAGTTGAAAATTTTCATAGCGATAGAGTTTCGATATGGGTTTCCATTAGGCAAACTTTAAATGACCATATCTACTAGAATATATAGAGTTAGGGGTCCCAATAACCACCATATCAAATATCTATGAGTCCTTTTTCCAACTCAGCAAATCGCTCGTTAATTCGAGTTCGGAGTAAAAAGTTATGATCATTTTACTTAGCACTGTTCAAATTGAAATGAGAATTTCAATGTATCCAGAATTCTTATGTTATTTAAGTCAGTTTCAGCCATGTTTCAGGTCTAAAAACCCCAAACTTCATTCCCCAATCCTATAGAGGTGATTTTCTAAAGTTTAGGATGAAATTCCTTCGTTGAGGTAAGTTTTTCCATCATCTTCTTTGTCTTTTAATCATTTAAGATTTTAGAATCATTAGAAAGACCTTCAATGGTAGAATTTTGGGTTAGAACGTTTGATGGTGAATTTTTGAGGAAAACTTATGGGTGTTCTTAATATCAGCTATATAAAATTCTAGATTATAGATTAATGATTCCTATCATGAACTTGGTAAACTAGATTAGGTATTTTATTGGTTTGAAACCTTGAATTCCATAGAGATGAGGACTTCAGCATAAAAACTCTATTAATGGAGATGGTTTAAGCTTAAGAGTACTAGTTAATGGTTAATGGACCTTGGATAGTTATATAGACCTTGAATTTAGGGTAGAGACATGTAATAGACAACTATCTTGCACGGTTCGAGGGCACTTGAGTCAGCCGCCGGCGCCGGACAACGTCTTGGACCCCTTTCAATTTTACAATGGTGAATTGAATCCCCAACATATTTGTTTGAAGAGTAATTGTTTTTACTCTTATTATTGCTTAACTTTTAGACGATTGATTACTCCAAGGAATAAAGAAAAGAAAAGAGCATCCTTGCTGCAGTTACTTATTTCAAAAGCTTGGCATCCAAGTAGGCTAGGTTAATGAGTAGAAAACTATGTTCTTTCATATTTTCATAATTTAAAATTGATGGAAAAAGCATGTCTAGAGGCTTGTGGGCATGGATTTGAGGTGGATAAAGACATAGCAACTTTACTTTAATCCCATAAACTATGTTATTGATTGATTATGTAATATTTATGATATTATGTGTTATGTGTCCGAAATGGAATTATTGTAAATAAAGTATGTGGACATGATGTTTCTTAGTTATTCTAGTGATGAACCTAGTTGAGTTATAATAGTATTATGTTGTATGTATTATGCAACAATGTAGTGAGGAGAATTACTCTAGGATCGAATATTGATGAGCATGGTAATATATAAGGGATAGATGACTTGAATCATTATGAGGATTATATTATATGGAAAGAGGTAGAGGATAATGATATGATTGAATGTGCTAGTTGTAGGTAGTGATGTTAGAATTCAAATTGTTGTATTTGTGTAGGTTATTGCTTGACTCAACTTAGTTGTGTGTATGCTCCTAAACTAGATGCTTGTTGATTGGTCTTCAGACATACTTGAATTTTATGATATTTGGATTGTTGACACATGTATCAATAATTATTGAAAATCAAACTTGATTGAATTATCATATTATTTTAAGTATCCTTGTAAATTTAATATGTTGTATTGTATCATGTGAGATAGTGTGAATTTGATAAAATATTTATAATATGGTTATAGAGGATCGGGTACCAAGCAGGTACGAATATGGCTATTGATATTAATTATTTATGGAGGAATGAATATCATGTCGGTACGGTACGTGGACTTAGATTGTCCCATGCCTGACTAGTTGAGAAAAAATATGTCCTTTAGCATGTGTGTACAAATTAGTGTTGATTTTGAAAGTTCATGTGGTTTAATAATCTAATAATGAGATAATGGTTCTCTAATTGTGAAGTTTAGAAGGACATAATTATTACTTATGGAAAGATTGTTAGTATCAATATGGCCGGCGTTAATTTCTGGTATTGCTACTTTATTGATTTATCATGCAATGTGGCCGACATTAAATTTTGATAATGCTTCTTTATTGATTTCTCCAGCACTGTGGCCTATGTTAAATTCTAGTATTTTTGTGAGACGTGATTGGATCGAATGATAGGAGCCGGCATGGAGATAATAATAATAAAGGAATTGATTACGAAGTGATATAAAGTGATGAATCAAATGATTAAACCCCAAGAAATGATTCTGAAGTTTTAATAATAGAATAAATCTTTCACCAAGAGTATCTATAAGGTTTGTTATTGAGACTTGAGTTCTCTTCTGTGTTTTACTGAGATGTGGATTGACTTGTATTCCCTACTTGATTGTATCCTTGAGATTAATTGTGTGACATGTACTTGGAAACGTAAAACTATGTGCTTACTTGCTATATGGTGGTTGACTTGCTAATTTATACTTGTTGTAATCATGACTTACCCAATTCCTAGTTATTATTCTTTAATATTATAAGAGAGTGTTTGGTTATTTGCCTGAGAGTTTAATGTGAGTTGTCTATTATTACTAGGTTGATCTTATAGATATGGCTAACAGAAGAGGTAAGGAGAATAAAGGGGTGATAGTGATGGTTTAGTGTTGAATCGTAGTGGATGGTGTGAAATAAATGAGGCTAGACTATGTTAGTGGTGAATTTAATCTCTTTAATAGAGTTGGGGAATTGTAAATTATATAGACAAAGTGTTATTATGATATTACACTCTTATTTAAGATGTCATGATTTCTTTTCTTTGATTCTATTTTATGATTATGTAAACTAACATTGGTCGACTGATAATGTCCACCAGCATGTGTATTTGTACTGATCCTGCTCTTCTACATCTGTAATGACTTGAATTATTGATGAATTATGTGAAATATGTGTTTATGTGAGAATTGACTATTTTATCCCTCCTCATAGTTGTGTTGTGGTATTTCTGAGGTGTGGAATGATTGGCACAATTTTTGATGCATTTTGATGTAATTTATGTGATATTGTTATTTTTGGTAGCTTGAGAAGCCTTATAGTTGACTTTAGTCTACATCTTTTGATCTGCACATCGGATCTCAAAATGAATTACACAGACTGATTCAGAACGTAGATCTTAGGGTGGTAACATAGTTGGTGTGGTTTTATGGCTCTTAAATCTCATTTTGACCCTCGATTTGGAAAGTTGTGATTTTGGATTTTTGGGGTCAACTTTCTAAAAATAATATTTTTCAAAAATCTAATATCGCCATTGAGTCTGAAGCATTGAATTTGATAGGGTAGCATATTTTCTTTGTGCTCACGGGATTTCGGATGAATTCCGAGGAGTTTGCGGAGACTAGGACCCTATATATACCCATGTTTCACCCTTTTTCCCCATTTTTTAGACTTAGAGATTAGGGTTTCGTGATTTTGAGCAACTTTCTCCACTTCTAAGCTTGGGTAAGCTCCATAACACTTATTTTAATTATTTTCTTCAATCTGTATTATTTATTACTTGTTTTAAACTTGGATTAAAGTATGAAATTTAGGGATTTTGGCCAGTAAGGCCTAAAAATTGTATTTCTCCAATTTAAACCTTAATTCAAACCATTTTGACTTGGGTGAGTTTTTAATTTTATAATTATCAGTTTTTCCTCAATTTTATCTTCAAAAGAATTTCAATTCTCTATTTCTAAATAGATTTCAGGGATTTTTACCTAGTAAAGCTTGAAAATGATTTTTTTTTTAGATTTGGACCTTATTTTTAATTTATTTTTACATGGGTTTTCAACTATAGACTCCTAAAAATATGGGTAACACATTTTGAAATAAAGTTATGATTTTTCTCTTTTTTTGTAAACCTGTTTTGGGGGTCCATTTTGACCCTGACTTGAAACTAGGCAATATGGGTATCGTTGGCTTTTTTGATAGGTAGATTTCATATTTCCATATTTTAGTTGATTTTGGGTCATTTTGTGGTGAGTAAGGCTTTAGATTGAAGGCTTGCAGATTGTTTTTTTGGCATTCGAGATAGGTTATGGCTTAACATCTTTTAGACTGGGTTGGGTAGTTAATATTGATACAAAATTATGTTAAGGGTGTGGGAATTAATCTTGAAAATGGCTAAGTTTATTGTGTTATGCCTGTGTGGGGGCCTATATGTTGATGTATTTGGTGAGTTTGGAATATTATTTGCTATGTGTGACCATGTAGGGTCTTATATGATAGTGTTGGCCTTATGTATGTGAAATTGACTATATGTTTCTAATGAGAAAGCAGAATGTGGTATCAATTATATATTGAAATGTATTCATACTCTGTTGGCATGAGAATCATGTTAGATTTCATCGATGGTTAGAAAACTAAGTGGATTTTTGGCTCACTTGATTGGTATATTGGTTGGATATGAAAACATTCATCTTGGTTAGTTGTGAATTTCACCCTCATATCATGCTCATTCATGAAACATTGGTACCACTGTAGAAATACTGAAAACACTAGGTTTCTTAGACAGAAAATGTGACATCTTAAAAAAAACCTCTCGGAGGATATAACCGGGAGGAGATATGGATATAGATTGGATATGGATAGTATATGGGTTAACAAACCCCCCATTGGTCCTATATTAGGAAGCTTTAGATCTGTAGGTGTATACGGAGGTTTTGTGACAACCTCGTGCATTATATCATCGTCATCATCATCATTATTTTCTTTGCACTTACCTTATTGAACCTATGTTGTGATTGTATATCTGTGTTTGACTTATTGCCTGTCCATTGGTTCTATCTACCTCTACATGTACTTGATGTTCATGTATATGTTTACTTTTCTTTTCTCTACTTGGATATAATGTAAATGTACATTTGTAATATTTTTATGTATTTTGTTGTAATATATGTAAGTATTATAGAACTGTTAGTGAAAATAGTGTGGGCTACCATTGTAGGACATTTTCTGATTGCAGGTTACGTGTCAATAGTGAGTATTTTGTATGTTTTATTATCCACTTTACTCAGTCAGTCTATGATACCTATTGAGTATAAGTGGATCATACTCACTCTTATTGTGTCCTTTTGGTGTAGATCCTGGTTTGGATACACCCCACGTTGGTTGATTCGGGCGATATTTAGAGCTTTACATGGTAAAGATGGTTTAACATATTTGGAGTCTACTACTACCTCTTTTTATTATACTATGTATTTATTATATTTGGAGACAGAGTTATTCTTATGTATTGCATTTTTTTGAGTTGTACTAGTAGTTTTTACAGTGTGACACTAGGTTTTGGGAGTTATGACATTATTGTTTATGTTTCTTTCTATTTTCATTATATTGATTGTGGTTCAGTTTTGTTCTAGGAGACTTGCATTGGGTTTTGGAATGTTAATTTCTCTTTTGTATCAATTTGGGTGATTGGAGTACTTGCCAAGGTTTTCTGCGACAAGTGCCATCACGACCCCTGGATTTTTGGGTCGTGAAAAATTCATATCAGAGATGCCAGGTTCATTGATGTCAATAGTGTAAGAACAGGATGTCTAGTAGAGTCTCGCGGATTAGTACGTAGATGTTCGTATATATATTAGAGAGTATATAGGATGTTTTTAGGAAATTTTCCTCATTTTATTCCTTATCGTGTAGATTTTGTTCATACCCTATGTTCTAAGTCATATTTCACTCTTTTTGGCGCATATGGTGGTGACTACCCTTGGTACTTCTCAGACCCCGAGTATTACTCCTCCTTCAACGCCGACATCTGAGTATGGTATTTTGAGATCAGGAGTTCAGCCTTCATCTATGTACCTCCTCAGGCGGGATCTCAGCCTACCATATTCACCATGCCTTCTTTTTTTATGAGTACAGTGATGTCTTCTGAGGATTAGAAGAGGTGTAAGAGATTTACTCATTGGGTCCTCCTAGATTCAGTGATGCCGTGAGCGAGAATTCCAATGAGCTTTTAATTGATTATTGAGAGAAGTTGCATAATTTAAGTTTGATTATGTCGCATAGAGTTACTTATACTACTTATCAGTTGAGAGATACTGCTAGAGATTGGTGGAGATCGCTTGTTAGCTGCACAACTTTTGATTCTCCTGAGATAATATGTGATCAGTTTGTCAATGCCTTTTTGGAGAGATTTGTGCCTTATAGTCTAAGGTATTGAATGAGAGATGAGTTTGATCGCCTTGAGTAGGTCTCCATGACTATTGCAGAGTATGAGACGCGTTTTCATGCCTTTTCTAGATATTCTTATGCCAGCATGGCCACCGAGTCTGAGAAGATTCAGAAGTTCGTAAAAGGGTAGGATGTTTTTCTTTAGTTGGCTACGTCTCAGATAGTTTTATTTGCAACATCTTTTCAGAGTATAGTGGATTATGCTAAGATGACTGAGGATATTCTTTAAGCATCTCAGGGAGGTGCCAAGAAGGTGCCCTATTTTGGTGAGTTCAGAGGTCACACTTCTTGAGGTAGAGATTTCAGAGGTTCTTGTGGGAATCATGGTAGGGTAGTGCTGGCAGCCTTGCAAGGTTTGCGTAGTGGATCATCTAGTTCAGCAATTTAGAGTAGTCATTCGGGCCTAGTGGTATCTTCTCATGTTGAGTCGGGCCATAGAGGTTGCTTTGTATGTGATGAGATTGGGCGTTTTCCAAGGACTGTCCCCCATTGTGTGTTTAGAGCTACTCTTATTCAGCTGTGAGAGGTAGATGTTCTACTATAGATGCGTGAGGCAGAGGTAGTGGTCCCCTTAGTGGTGGTCGCGGGGCTACTTAAGCAATTGGTAGTCCTGGGCAGTGCTATGCTATACCTGCCAGACCCACTATTTGTTAGACTTGGAGCTTCGGATTTTGGTGTTTTGGGCCATTTCTTCCATTTTCAAGCTTGGGTAAGCTCCAAATCACTATTTCAATTATTATTTTTTATTCTTGTCATTTAAATCTTGTTAAAGCTCGAATTCAAAAGTAAAATTTGGGGATTTTGATCCCAAAGGCATAAATTAGTAATTCTTCGATTTAAACCCCAATTTCAATCCGTTTTCACTTGTGTTTTCTTCTATGGCTTTCTTTAATCATGGGTAATATATTTTTGAACAAAAATTTTGAATTTACCCTTATTTTTTGAAAATCTATTTTGGGGGTCCGTTTTGACCATAATCCATAAATGGGCAATATGAGTATTATTGGCTTTTTTGATGTGTAAATTCTAATATTTGTATGTTTTAGCTGATTTTGTGTTTGATCGTGAAGGGAAGGCTTCGTGTTGAAGGCTTTTGAACCTAGTCTTCTTCATTCGAGGTAGATTACAACTTAGCTTTCTTCATACTGGTTGTGTAGTTAATACTGATATAAAATCATGTTATGGGTGTGGGAACTAATCATGAAAATAGTTTTATTATTGTTTTGTGTCTGTGTGAACTATTGACACTTTTATGTGATAAATATAAATATTCATATTCATAAATCATAATGCCACATTTTTTTCTCAGATAGAAAAAGTGAGATCTTGACCTCCTCTTACGTGAGAGGAAGAAGATGATATATATATATATATATATATATATATATATATATATATATATATATTTGAATCTCTTTATTTTATTTTTCAAATCGAAAACCAAATCAGAAAAATAAAAAAAAGTTAAAATCTCTGTCCGAAACCAAACCAAAAAATCAATCCAAATCATAATTTCATTTGATTTGGTTTGGTTTTTTAGTTTAATCTGATAATTCCTATCCTACTTTCAGATCTTTTATGTGTAAAAATAAAGATCTCTTATGTATAGAGATTAAAATCTCTTACAAAAAGGATATCATTTAAAAAAAAAAATCAAAAACCTAGAAAATCATTTCTCTCGTTTGGAGAAACTACATCTATCTCTAAAGTTGGGATAAGATTTGAGTATATTATCTCTCTCCTTATTTCATGAGATTCCATTGCAATTGGTGCTGCACTTGCAATTTTTAAAAAAAGATGAGAAACAGAAAAAGACGGAGAAATAGAAAATAGTTAATTAAATATATCATATCACTAATTGGTCAAATTCCATAATTTAATTTTCAAAATAGGAAATAAAATTAAGGAGAAATTTAATTATAGCTGGAGGTAGTGGTATGAATTGCGTACATTCTATCCTTCCCAGACCTCACGATGTGAGAATATACTGAGTTTGTTGTTGTTGTATTAAAATTTAATTATTGTATGTGTTGTAATATCAAAATCTCCATTGAAATATGTATCGTGATCAGCTTCATTACAAACAGTTCAAGAGGCCACAATCTTCAACTTTATGGGATTTTGATCGATTAACTGTCGTCTTAAATATATAAAATTTATTAATAAATGTTGTATTATTTTTGTGAAATTACATTGAATATGTTGTTGTAAGTCATCGATAAATATTATGCACATGCTATTTTTTTCATGCTCAATTATCATTTCTCCATTTAAGAATGATTAAAAAAAAAAAATGATATGAAATGAGACCAAAAAAATTGGGTCTCCAAGAACAGCAACAAAACAAATTGTAAAGCTACGCTATTGCACTCTTTCTGAGGACATATTTGTTTACGCATCTTGTCGATAGAAGCATAATTCATTTTCTTATAAATGAGAAGATAGAGACCTAATTGGTTGATGGACACGGTCTTTTTATAAGATAGTCTTGAGTTATAAGACCTTTTTTCATGTACAACTCGTCCTGACATAAGATATCAATACCAAAAAATTATAGAAAAGAATCAAGAATTGTGTATATTTTAATTTAAAAAATGAGGAATAACTCATTAAATATTTAAAATAACATACCTTAATTCTCCATTCTCCTGCTTTTCAAATATTTTTATTTAGAAATTGATTCATCTTACACATAGAAACAAAATTCTATCCTGTAAATACGGAATGAAATAAGATCAAACAATACAAAAGAAAATATATAAGAGTAAACAATATAATACAAAAATGTTCTCATAATTTTTCGAGAATATTATCCAGGGATGCTATAAAGTTGATCTATAGTGCAACAGGCCAACAACACTAATACCTTGATAAGAGTGGTGGACACTGCACTTCTTAGTTCCATTGTATTATATAAGAAATTGGGAACTTTTGAGATTTATATAGAAGAAAATAAAATAGAATTAGACTTTTGGGCTTCTATAGTTATTGAGAATATAACGTGAGGTATCAAAACGTTTTAGGGAAAAAAAACGTATATAAAAATTATTAGATAGAAAATTACAACTTATATGCATAACTTTTATTTTTTTTCAAGTTGTAGCAAATCTTATAAAAAAATAAAAAAAAAAAAAATCTTTTTTAAAAAAATACAAAAAAGTAATTACTGAAAAGGAAAATAAATATTTAATACAACTAATATGCAATAATCCTTCCTTAAATATAGTTATCCTTAATTATTGATATCAATCCACCCCAAATTTCTCTAACCGTTTTTCTTTTCTCCTATTTTAACGCTTCTATTAAGAGTTTTCATCTTCATACACTACCTTCTTTTTATACACCATTTAGTTGTTCCAATCACAAACGCTTTAATGAACAAGCACGATCAATATGTCTCCATTTGATCAATATGTCTCCAGGGGAGCACTACTTGATTAATAAGACTTTAACCCTCATCTCCTCAATTTGCTTGTGATTGAAGCATAGTAAGAGTTGCATAGATAGACATGAATATTGTATTTAATGTTTTTTGGTGCTTATTATTGTGGTCTTTCTGTGATCGTTGGTATGAACAAAGTTTAGTTTTTATATTTAAGTAGTTTTTTATTCGCTGTTCTGCTAATTTAACTGTTGTTTTGTATTTCGCATCATTGAATGAATTGGATATCAATTAAGTTTGTGTCAACCAGATTTACTGCAATTTTTCTTTCAAATCGTGATTATTTTTTTCAGTATGAAAGATGACATGTGCATTAAATCTTAATTTAATACAAAAGTAGATGAGATAGAATCTTGATTCAAAGAGAGAATCACATAGTGTATGGAATGAGTATATAAATTGGTATCACCTAAATTTGATATCGCAATCCATAAATATCAATTTATATATCTATTTTATACAAATGTGACATGTAAGAAAACACTTTATAAACTGATTCCATTCAATTTATAATCTTAAGTATATCTTTTAATTGAATATCACAATCACATTATACTCATTCCATATAAATATAACATGTAAGAAACTATTTTATAAACCTTGAATGTAATATTGATATTATACAGGTTTCATACATGAAATAATTAAAAAATACAAGTTTGTATATTTATTTCATACACTAAAATAAATAATAACATATAATATTTGGTGAAAGTCGATTTCTATACCAACTTCTGCAATCATTATACTTATTTCATACTGATTTTATACAGAATTCATATACGAAACAGTTTAATAAGTATATACAAAAGATAATTTTCTCTATATTATTCTTATGAAAGATTACAATCTATATTTATATCCTTGTTTATGTTGTTTCCAACACAAACTGATCGTTCAATATTTTTTCTCTAATATCCATCGACATATCTTTTATTGTTATATACAATGAGTATTTAATAAAGAAATTGACAATACTCCTTATATCATATTATTTTTAAAGAACAAAAGGAAAAATAGAAGAAAGAGAATTTCTGATGAAGGAGAACAAATTGTTCGTTGAATAATGATTCATAATGGAACAAATCGTTGGTTGAATATTCTAGGACTTCTACGCGAAGGAGTAGAATCAAATTTTGGTTTAGACATGTGTAGACATTAAAATTTTACGGACTCTACAAAAAGAGCAATTTTGGTTAGAGTTCTTGGGGGCTACTTTACCCTAAATCTAGCTTGATGGCTACTCAACCTAAACCCTAAATTATGTCAATATAAAGGGGGCAAATATCTCTTCAAAGAGTCATCTCCAGTAGCCCACAAATTTACGGGATATTTACAAAGAGAATAAAGATATGAAAAGTCCCAATAAATTCATGGGATATTCATAAAGATCAAAACCCTCTCTTCTTGATAATCAAATACATCAAGAAGGCAAACCCTCCTTTCATGGAAGACAAACCCTCCTTTTATAGAGATCAAATCCAAATGTTCCTACGTTCGAGAAATACGCCACTAACGACCCTCGAATTACGGAGAAATTCATATCCAAATCTTCATACATTCGAGAAATATGCTACAGACGGCGCTCGAATTACAGAGAAAATAAAGAGAGAAGAACCAAGGGAGGAACAAATTTGTACCCATATTCTTGATCAATAAAATTATTGTTTCTTTGTATTTTTATTTGTGGTTGAAGTTTATTTTTCATGAATTAAATTATGTTGGAAATAAATTGACACGCCCAGTGGGACCAAATTTGTCCTTCATCTCTTCTCTCATAAATCAAATATGCTAATATATAGTCGCAGGATCGTAAAGATGGAAGCGGTGCTTCAAGACTCGTCTTTGAGTTTCATCAAGTCTACACTCCGATAAGCCTTGAAGTAGGGGGCATTTATAGACATTGAAATTTCGTGGACTCTACAAAAAGAGTTCAATTTTGGTTAGAGTTCTTGGGGACTACTTTACCCTAAATCTAGCTTGATGGCTACTCAACTTAAACCCTAAATTATGCCTATATAAAGGGGATAAATATATCTTTAAAGAAGCATCTCCAGTATCCCACAAATTCACGGGATATTCACAAAGAGATCAAAGATCTGAAAAGTCCCAATAAATTCATGGGATATTCATAAAGATCAAAACCCTCTCTTCTTGATAATCAAATACATCAAGAAGACAAATTCTCCTTTCATGGAAGACAAATCCTCCTTTCATGGAGATCAAATCCAAATGTTCCTACGTTCGAGAAATAAGCCACTAACGGCCCTTGAATTACGGAGAAATTCATATTCAAATCTTCATACATTCGAGAAATATGCTACTGACGGCCCTCGAATTACGGAGAAAATCAAGAGAGAAGAATCAAGGGAGGAACAGATTTGTACTCATATTCTTGATCAATAAAATTATTGTTTCTTCGTATTTTTATTTGTGGTTGAAGTTTATTTTTCATGAATTAAATTATGTTGGAAACAACATGATTCACAATAGAGAATGAAAAAACAAATATATCAATTTTATGTTATTCGGAAAAAAAATGAATATTATCTTAAACCCACTTTTTTCAATGAAGAAGATGAATATTATATGAAACTCACTTTTTTTCAATCTTGTATTTTCAAGGAAAGAATATGATTATTAGATGAGGAAGTTAATGGAATCAGAATTTTCAATAAATTTTTGAAAGGTTGAGTATTAGAATAGAGAAAGAGAATACATATTTACCATAATTATCAATACACAATTTAAGGGGAATATTGATTACAACCCTATAAATATGGAACTGATTTTAAATTATATAATTAAATATGAATTTTGAAAATATAATTAAAATAATATATCTTTTAACAAGTTACTATACCTTGTAACTAAATTGCTATTAATGCAATTATCTAAAAGTGTTGCTAAAATTTTTTATTTTAGATCTAGTAATATTATAGGGGATAATTTTCTCAAAGTTTTATCCTCTTAATTTACATGGAACATGTAACATCAATTGAAAATAACTGAAATCTTTAATTTCTACATTAAATGAGAGAGTTAAATGAGTGTTTTTTGAATTTTTAACACACATCATAAATGGAAAATATAGGAAAAATGTCAAAAAAAATGAGAAAAAAAATGCAAATGGAGGCCATAGAGAGGTGCCACATCACCTTATCTATTAGCTTCCTTTATATTATATATAGATCATCTCACGATATTATTAATTTGAGCTTTAAATGTCTGAAACGGCACTTTGAAGCCCATTATACAAATATTTATGACAAAAATTAGAAAAAGTTACCTATATCCCGACATGTTTACCACTATTTACCTAAAATTTTAACTTTTTATTAAATTTTAGAAAATTTTACTTTTTAGCCATTGCAGATACATATAAGTAATGTGAGATGCATCCTATAGATACATTTTGTAATTAAACTAATTTACATAATTTAAGGATTGTAACGGCTAAAGTTGTATCAATTTAGCAATTAACCTAACTAATAATGATAAAAACTCAATAAAATCCCATGAAAAAAGGCAATTTGTTTGTTATTCCACCTTTTTAAAATAAATTCTCTTTCATAATCAGCTTCTAGATAGAAACATTCCCACAACTATTTTATTATTTTTTCTTGATTTTGTTTGAAGTAATTGCAATGAATATTTTTGTGTTATTACTTTATTCCCGTTTTTAAATTAACGATATAAAGTATGAGGACTATAAGAGTGATGTAGTCATTGTTAGTGAACATGTAACGTATGATAAATTGATTTCGGCCATTACTGTAGAACTAAAAATCAATGAAAGCAAAAAAAATTGAGGCTCGTTACATAGTTGATGGTAATGTGGCACCGTTATTGATTTGTAATGAGACGGGTGTGAAACTTTATATTGAAATTAATAAAAGTGAGCCCGGTTATGGGATGTATTCACTTATCATCACTACAATAGATAAATCTGAAACTAAGATGTTGTTTGATGGGAAAGTTGGTGCAGTAATGTGTTTGAAAAATTCTTGTAAAGAAGTTGCAGATGTAATTAGTTATAATTCTAATTGGTCTGCTCCATTTCCTTTGTTCGATATGTAGGGGAACAAAATCATTACAAATTACAAAAATAGTGAAGTTTAGGTTGGAAAAATCTACAAGGATAAGTGTACTCTTACTTCTGTTACGGTAAGGTGTGTCATTGAGCATTCTTTCAATTTCTAAGCGAAAAGATCTGACAAAAAAAAGGTATGTGTCGTGTTTAACGTATAATAAGTAGTTATGTATCTCATATTTAAAGAATTATGTATCTAATGTAAGATTGCATGTTGTATTTTATTGCCTTGTTGTTTTTGAAAAAATATTACTAAATAAAAATGTATGTAAAGAGTAGTTTAATTTGTTTCACGGAAACTATTTATTTTACGTAACTCCTTTTTTGTTATGTTAATTAGACCGATATACATATATAGACATACATGATACTTTTTTTCTACTTCTTGTATCTCAGGTTCTCTATTTATGTATTTATATGTTTCTCTTGGTGTTTTAGTTTTAGTGAAATGACCATGCCAAAGATATATATTAGTAAGTGTAACGCCCCAAAAATGGGTCTCGAGATGTCACACGATGCTTAGGATCAGAAGTGCTCCCAAGATAACCCTTGTACTGGTATACTGCTAAGCAACAGATTTGCCTATGTATAAAATGACTGAAGTTACTGTGCGAAAATATAATCATGATGAAATCAAGAAAAAAAATACTGATACAATTTTACATTCTAATGAAACTGAAGAGCAAAACTGAAATTACATGACTGACTCTGACTGACATCTGTGAAGCCTCTACCATACTGACTATAGATAGTTGGGACGTGACTCAAACTACCACTAATCAATACATATGAGTAAGAAAGTAAAGTACATAAATGACATCTAACTGAAGTCCCCAAAGTAGGAGGACTTATCATTTGCTGGCTGTAATCTGCAACTGTCTGATCGTGATATATGGACTACAACTGAACTGGTACCGACATACACTTTTATGTGGATCATTACTTTTGAAATGTACTAAGCATATGGGGGTGAATGCATAAATAAAACAATATCTCAATGTTCGTATAAACTTGTAAAATAATGCATGCTAAATATAAATGACTCACATTGGCTGGAATAACTGAAAGCTGAAAATCATGAATCATGAATAATAAAACATGCTGTATAAATCTTGTGAGTCATAACACTTAGTTCTAAAAGTTGTACTTTTACTCTTTCTGCTAGTGGACTAAGTAGAATTGAAGTTAAGTCTGTTTTCAAATCATACAGGCTAAGTGAAAAAGGACTCACCTTTGTATCTATAAACTAAAAGTTCAAATCTCATAGCTAATGACTTATGTAAAACAATATCTGCATATAATGTGAGTCTTTACACTTAGTTTCTAAAAGTTGTTCTGTTATTCTGTTTTAGAACTTAGAATTTAGAGAGGTTCTTCTAACTGACATACACTATGTGAGCTATTATAGTGTCCAACGTCTAGTTCTCTAAAGGAAAAAACGTCACGTTGGGGAGAGGTGTCATACTCTTGCCAAGGAGTATAACCTGAGCTAAGTGATTACAATCTGTATCTGTATCTATATACAAATAAAATATAATCTGAATCTGTACCTACGTTGGCTCGTAGTTTGGGGAAGTAGGATGCACTAAACCCAAACTTCTCGCTCAGTTCTAGATACTACTCCCTTTAATTTGTATGCTCGATCTGTAGAAAATCAACTTTAAAACTAGCATGAGGGTTTACTATGAAAACTAGTTATGCTTCTATTTACTTTAAACTGTAATCAAAACTGTAAAGTAGATTTCATATCTAAACTAAGGATCAAAAGATCAAATCTAGTTCAAATTTGAGTATAAACTAATCATAGGATGCCCGAAAGCATAATATTCTTGGAATATCAATATTCAAACTAGGGCTAATAACCCATGCTTTAAATTCATGTCAAATCAAAATAATACTTCATGCTCAATAATCTTCTTGAAATACTTTACTAATTTCAGTCAAGATAATGAAATCAAAATCACAATATGCATCTTATGGATCAAAACATGAGCATGTGAAATCTTGATGCACTAAAACCTTTGAATTTAATGTTTTCTTTCATATAACTTGCAACATAATATCATGCGTAAATCTCAATTGAAAATATTTAAATCAAGTTTAAATAGAGGAGAACAAACATGCACTTTAACACTTAAATCACTTTACAAATCCATAAGCTCAAAACAAGATAAGTTGGGTATGAACCCTAATTGCAATATATGTGAATTCAACTTTAAAACTAGTTTTGAGCACAAGGATGAAAGAGTATCCTTGTTGATAACCCCACATACCTTATTTGATAAATTGAATGTCAAAGCTTGAAATTTGAATCTATAAGGGTGTTCTTGAAGCTTATTCTTGAAGCTTAAACCCGGAAGCTTCGATTATTAACTGTCTTGGAGAGAATTTAGTGGAGTTATTGGTGTTATTGAAGGGGATAGGGTTTTCTTGGAGAAAAACAGAGATGAATTATGATGTATCTAATACTTTTAGGGCTGAAATTATGTGTTATGGACGGATTTGGGTGAGGGGAAGTGACCAAAGTGCCCCAGACCCTTTAGGAACTGAAATAGCATGTGAAATAGTTTCGTAACGTGATTTCCATCACATCGTATCGCGCCACTAATCACGTCGATGACCGACGCGTTGCGTCACAATCGCGTTGGCTTATTGCCTCACACGAAAAAAGCTATAACTTTTTGTTTGGATATTAGATTAAGGCAAAATTGATATCATTGGAAAGCTAATTCAGTTATCTATAATTTGGTGGGTCTTGAGATGCAAAATTCTACGTATATAAAAAGTTATACACGTTCATAATAGATCCTTGTACAATTGAATATCAAATTTTGAACGAATCAAAAGCTCTAAGCTCAACTTTGTTCTAAGTGATTCTTATGAACATTTTTCACCTTGAAAGCACATTAAGAACGAGGATAAAGATCGTAAAATTTATATTCACATGGGAATCATTTGGATTTTAGCTTATACACGTAGGAACGATGATTTAAAGACTAGCCCGAAAATGCGGGATATTACTTTATTTTCCCCTTGGGAACATTCGTCCTTGAATGAGGCTTATTAGACTGAGGGTACTAAGGAAACTGTGACTATATTCTGAACATGCATGACTGAAAACATGATTGCATAACTAATCCTGAAATATGATACATGAACTGAACTAATTTCTTGACTACATGCAATGACATGAGAATGATTATAAGGCTGAGATAGGAATGAGAGAGTCGACTTGTGAGTAACCATTACCTTAGGCTGGATCTGGTTTTGTGAATAAAAGTTAAAAGGTTTAGGACATAAATGCTCGGGGTATTACAATACATCTCCCACTTGGGATATTTCATCCTCCGAATGATATTGACTTGGCTGAAATACTAAGAAAAGACGGAGATGATGTACGAGACACTTACGGATTAAATCATGACTAAATATCTGGAATTTAAAACTGATGCATGAACTGAGATGAATTCATAAATTACATGGATGCGAACAAACTACCTGTTAAAATAGCCATATTCATGAGACTTAGGATAATAAGACTAGATGGAAAGTGGGAAATCTATAGGAGCATCTGATTGATTGTTAAACGGGATTACATGCTATATGGACTGGATCATACTGACTGCCTATAGTCAAATGGAGTATTTTTTTCAACATTCTTCTGCGAAATTTTAAGAATATTAAGGACCAAAGAATCTTGGGCATGATCTGAACAAGACATCTGACTAAGGAATCACAACATTAATACAACTCTATAGCTTGGAACATAGGCATATAAATCGTAAGCTAGGAGAGAATTACTAGGCCTTAGGCAATGCAACTTCTTACTTTCAAGCTTAGCAACACTTCTCAAATACTCCCTTAACTATACTATTCCCCTTAAATACCATATTCATTGATTCAACTTCTAATTCTCACATGGTCGTTCATAAATCCTTCTACTAATGTCTAAACTGAACTAAGTCCTCTCACCATGATCAAGCCTAACTCGAAATCACAAGGTACAACATATAACACCATAACTGAACTGGACTACTATTGAGATAAGTGATGTGTCGCGTCGCTCTACCGACGCGATATGGAACGCATCGCGTTGCTTACTACCAATGCGATAGGCGATGTTCCGCGGCCATATCACGTTGTCTCACTATTTTTACCATCCAAATAGGTCTCAAACCTCACCCAAAAGATCTAAAACTTACACGAGATGTGCTATCGACAACCCTGATCATGAATTCACTTAAAGATTTACATTCCAAGGTCGGAAACTAACGCGCACTACATTCATCCACTTATACATCAACAAGACATTCAAGCCTATTGTTATAACCATATATGACATCTAAACAAACACCCATAATAGCATACTCCTCATATTCTCCAAACCTCTATCATAACAACTCCTACGCACTACCCCAAGAACATACACACACAAATTTCAACTAGCCACAACATGTATCAAAGACTTGGCCTCAATCTTACTTTACACTTATGGACTTAGATAAAATAAGCATACAATGATCTTTCATCAATAAGAAATATTTACTCATTACCACTATCATTACATAAGGAGGGGTCACTAAAAGGTTAGAACATGAGACCTTGAAGCATGGAAGGATACTATACATAACTTAACACTTAATTGAGGCCTGAGGAATAGAGGATCAACATCATGGATTCATCAAAGAGATCTGAATTGAAGGAATACATAGATATAAGCTGAATTTCGCTGATCATTAAGAGTTTAGCATGAGTTATGGGAATTGAGCATACTATAAAACATGAGTACACCAGTCATAAGTTGCATGACCTGAGTTTAGAGTTCATAAGTTCCTGGAACATGATTTGTACCGCTGAATGAAATGGATCTCCTCATACTAGGGACTAAGAGAGTACATGATTTTATATGATATGTGTAATGCCCCAAAGTCTCATCTCGAGATGTCACACGGTGCTTAAGGCTACAAGTATCCCTAAACTAATCCTTTGAGCCTATGATTACTTCTAACACTTACTTTAGGATAATTAAACCAAGCAATAAACACATATTATGCCAAATTTGGATTGAGATAATTGAAAATAATATCTGGATAACAAAATACTGTAATCTGGAACTTTACTAACAGTCCGACAAGCCTCTACTTACTAAGGGACTAGAGATTCATTGGGACAAACCCCAACTGATAAGGACTGAAATGAAAAATAATAAATAGCTGCTATCACGACTGAAATAAGAGAAATAGGTCCTCGAACCATGAGGACTCACCAATTGCGAAAGTGTAGACAAGGTACTCGGAGATCACTGGCGCTGCTGAAACTGAGTACCTGAACCTACATTATGAGACAATGTAGCATACAAACGTATATGTGGATCAATACTTTGAGGATGTACTGAGTGTATGGGGGTGTATGGATTAAGTAAACAATATTTATAATCTTGGTAAAAACCATGCATGCAGTTATGAATGACTCACATAGCTTGAGTAAGTTTGAAATATAAAGTTCATAAATCATGAATAGTGAAATATGTGATATAAACCTTGTGAGTCATCATACTTAACTCTAAAATTTGTATTCTTTTCTTATTATTAAAGCTTATAAGCAAAAGGAAATCTTAAACCATAACTTTCAAACTTATATTTTTGAGTTAAAAATAATAAGGAACTTCTTTTTAAACTTTAGAAACTCAAAGACTTATGATTATGGAACTTTGGGACTTAGGGAACTTTAGGAATCTTTGAAAACTTGGGAGTTTTTTCTAACCGACATACACCATGTGAGCTAATATGGATTCCAACGTCTTTCTCACGTTGGGGAGAGCTATTCTACCTTGCCATCTGAATAGAACCTTAACTTCAGTGGTCACTATCTCAGCTTTGGACCCATAAATCTCAATCCTATGATGGCATGTAGTTATGGGGTGTGAGACCTTGGAATCATACCCAACTCGGTGCTAAATACTACTCTCATACTTAGGCTCAGAACTTTTAGAAAATCCACCTTAAAATAACTCAAAGGTCTACAATGAAGACCAAATTATGCTTCTCTTAGCTTTAAATCATAAGTAGTGTGGATTCCTATCTTAGTTTATGAAAGTACTTATCAAAACTTGTCAACAAAACTTGAGATCATAATCTCCTTATAAACTCATCACTTTTACTTAGCACTCAAAATATAAAGCTTTAATGCATCAAAATCATATTTAAACTTCATGCTCAACCATTATCTTAAAAAGCTTACAATTATCTCAATCAAGATATTGGAAAAATAACTCATAGTATGAATCTCATGAATTCAACATCTCAAAATTCATGCTTGATAACAAAACATTCATAATCATCTTAAAATCTGGAAAATTCGGAAATAGGCATGGAAATATAAACAAAATCCCGTAATCCAACCTTTAATCCATGGGAAATCGTAAAATCTTGCAAACAATAAAAAAGGGTACAAACCCTAACTTCAATTTCATGAAAAATCTCATAATTTGTAGAAATTTGTATTTAAAATAAGCCATTGGGCATAAGGGTGAAAGACTTACCCTTGTTCAAACCCTACATACCTTAGATTATGAATTTAGATGAACAAACTTGCTTGAGACTCTTTTTGGTACTCTTGAGTGAGGGTTCTTGAAGCTTTTGACTTGGAAACCTTGAATCTTAACCCAATTTGTAAGAACTTTCGTGAAATCTTAGAGAAGGACTTGGGTCTTGCTCTTAAGGGTTAATCTTGAGAGAAACCCCTAGTTTTTTATGTGATGGATGAATCTGAAGTTTTATGCTTCGTTTTGATACATCTAGGTGTTAAAAGAATGGAAAAAGACCAAAAAGTCATTTTAAAAAATGGCTTTAAATCATTGATGGAAGTGTGCGATGGCCTGGGGAACAGTCCGTCGCTGTCTTGATGGTCCATCAGTCTATCTCGTCGTACTTAGCTAGAATGTGGTCTCACTGCCTCCATTGTGACGGTTTGGGCGATGGTCCATCGCTAGCTCGACGGTTCATCGGCCCTTTCCATCGCGCTTGGCCAGAAGTTAGTTTCACTTCCTCAGCTACAACAGTTTGGCCAATGGTCCGTCACTATCTCAACAGTCCATCGGCCCTTTCCGTCGCGCTTGGGCGGTTCAGACTACTTTCTGTAATTTGGCCATAATTTTCTACCCCGACATAGGATTTTGGAAAAATGGGTATTGTTGGAAAGATAATTCAATTTCCCATACGATAAAAAGTCAACATTAGGAAAACTCTATATGATTTAAACAATAGTCACTTAACTCTTAATCTTCTAGAGACGAAATTAGGCTTATAGAAAGTTTGGGGTATTACATATGCATGAATATAACTATGATCATGGAGCTGACACATAAGGCATGAGTAGATATCGTGATGACTGAAGTACTAATATTGAAATAAGAATGAGTCGGGTATCTTCCTCCCACACTGGCAGCACTACTAGAATCTGATAATCTGACTCGATTACTTATCCTATCTTCTTGCATTCACTGTTTCAAGCCTATTGGTTCACATCTATATAACTAGCATAACTAACCAAGCAACCATTATATCCACCTTGATGATCATCCATTATTCAAACTTAGTGCCTAGGGCTAGGCATGATTAACAACCCAACCTCACATATTATTCTCACTTAGAAGCTATAAAACAAGACATCAAGAAACACTAGTCCACTAGAACCCCATAATAACAATAATTGATCACGAGCATATGGACTATCTTAATATAATCTATTAGCACATTCTCCCTCTACACATTACTAATATTCACCCATCTATAAACTTAAATTTCTTTCATAGATCTATACGTTTCAACTAAACTCCTTTTTGCAACCTCAAGGAAAGCCTAAATTAACAATACTAAACCACCAAATACTTCATTAATAACCTATACTTTTCTAACACAATAATTAACATCAATAACTTATTTCATACTTCAAGCAAATAATAATTCACCTTAACTAATAACTCCTTCTCTACCTTTTACTAAACTAACACACCAGGACATATCACCATAACAGAAAATCTATAGCATGCATAAGTTTATCTCAATACTTTCTATCAATCATCATTCCCACTATTCTTGTCACTGCACTTCTATACCCATACTTTCAATTATAAGAAGGTTCTACTACTTATGAATCATAATACTCCAGGTTTCAATATCCCTCAAATGCAAACTCTATTCAACAATCTAGGTTCATACCAACTTCTCTTATGAGCACTATCTTTATTGAAGGAATAATGAGAAATCTGAATGCATCTTATTCTATCTTAATTGAACAACTCATATGGATGAGGACATAATTTTCTATTTGAAGAAATTATAACACACTAGTGAGCTCCTCTTAAGCCCCTTGCATGACTTCTGAAGTTACTGATAGTAAATCTGAGAGCATCATCTTAGGATGAATTGGAACTTGCTAATCATGTGATCACAAGAATATAACATAGATGGAGAATTATGGAGTGACACACAAATCGACCAAATTTTCTGAGAGAAGAACTTTACAGCACAATCTAGAGTATGAAAGAAAGAAAACTTTTCTTAAATGCCCTGTAGCCTCTCGAAGAAAAGTACAGGCATCTTCATACCGTTCCGTAAGACTCTACTAGATACGGATTCACAGACACCCTAGGACACTTGAACCTTCTCAAAAATGGGTCCTGAGACATCACACAATGCTTAGGATCACAAGTAAACCCAAGCTAACCTTTGTACTAGTATACTGCTAACCAACTGATTTACATATGTATAAAATGACTAAAGTAACTGTGCAGAAATATTATTATGATGAAATCTAGAAAAAAATACAATACTAATACAATTTTACATTCTGATGAAACTGAAGAGTAGAACTGAAATTACATAACTGACTCTGACTAACATCTGCGAAGCCTCTACCATATTGAATTTATATAGTTAGGATGCGATTTCAACTACCACTAATCAATACATATGAGTAAGAAAGTAAAGTACATAAATAACAAATTAAAGTACATAAATAACATCTAATTGAAGTCCCCGGAGTAGGAGGAATCATCATTTGTTGGTTGGAATCTACAACTGTTTGATCATGATATATGGACTACAACTAAACTAGTACCTACATTATTAAACAATATAGCATATAGATGTATATGTGGATCAGTACTTTTGGAATGTACTAAGCATATGGGGGTGAATGCATAAGTAAAATAATATCTCAATATTTATATAAACTTGTAAAATAATGCATGCTAAGTATAAATGAATCACATTGGCTGGAATAACTGAAAGCGGAAAATCATGAATCATGAATGATAAAGTATACTGTATAAATATTGCGAGTCATAACACTTAGTTCTAAAAGTTGTACTTTTACTCTTTCTGCTAGTGGACTAAGTAGAATTGAAGTTAAGTCTATTTTTAAATCATGCAGGCTAATTGAAAAGGACTCACCTTTATATCTGTAAACTAAAAGCTAAAATCTCATAGCTAATGACTTATGTAAAATAATATCTGCATAAAATCATGAGTCTTTATACTTAATTTCTAAAAGTTGTTCTGTTATTCTATTTTAGGACTTAGAATTTAGGGAGGTTCTTCTAACCGACATACACTATGTGAGCTATCATAGTGTCCAACGTCTAGTTCCCCTAACAGAAAAACCTCACGTTGGGGAAAGATGTCATACTTTTTTCAAGGAGTATAACCTAAGCTAAGTGATCACAATCTATATCTGTATCCATATACAAATGAAATATAATCTGAATCTGATCCTACGTTGGCTCATAGTTCTGGGAAAGTAGGATGCGCTAAACCCACACTTCCCGCTCAGTGCTAAATACTACTCCCTTTAATCTGTATGCTCAATCTGTAGGAAATCCACATTAAAATTAGCATGAGGATTTCCTATGAAAACCAATTATGCATCTGTTTACTTTAAATTGTAATCAACACTGTAAAGTGGATTCCATATCTAAACTGAGGATCAAAAGATCAAATCTTGTTCAAAATCTCAGTATAAACTAATCATAGGATGTCTGAAAGCATAATATTCTTGAAATATCAATATTTAAACTAGGGCTTAATAACCCATGCTTTAAATTTCTGTCAAATCAAAATGATACTTCATGCTCAACTATCTTCTTGAAATACTTTAATAATTTCAGTCAAGATAATGAAATCAAAATCACAATATGAATCTTATGGATCAAAACATAAGCATGTGAAATCTTGATGCACTAAAGCCTTTGAATCTCATTTTTTTTCATATAACTTGCAACATAATATCTTGCTTAAATCTCAATTAAAAATTTTTAAATCAAGCATAAATAGAGGAGAACAAGCATGCACTTTAACACTTAAATCACTTTACAAATCCATAAGCTCAAAACAAGATAAGTTAGGTATGAACCCAAATTGCAATATACGTAAATTCAAATTTAAAACTAGTTTTGGGCACAAGAATGAAAGAGTATCCTTGTTCATAACCCCACATACCTTATTTGATAAATTAAATGTGAAATCTTGAACTTTGAATCTCTAATGGTGTTCTTGAAGTTTATTCTTGAAGTTCTTAAACCTGAAAGCTTGAATTATTATGGAGAAAATTTGGTAGATTTCTTGGTACTCTTGAAGGGTAAGTGTTTTCTTGGAGAGAAAGAGATGAATTATGATGTATCTAATGCTTTTGGAGCTGAAATTAAGTGTTACGGATGGATTTGGGTGAGGGAAAGTGACAAAAGTGCCCCTAGACCCTTTAGGAACTGAAATAGCATGTGAAACAGTTTTGTAATGCGATTGCCATCACGTCGTATCGCTAATCGCGTCGATGATCGACGCGTCGCTTCCCAATCGTGTCGGCTTATTGCCTCACACAGAAAATGTCATAACTTTTCACTCGGGTATCGGATTAAGGCGAAATTAGTATCGTTGGATAGATAATTCAATTATCTACAATTTAGTGGGTCTTGAGATGCAAAATTATACATATATAAAAAGTTATACATGTTCAAAGTATACCCTTGTAGAATCAAATACCAAATTTTGGATGATTCAAAGGCTCTAAGCTCAACTTTGTTCTAAGTGATTCTTATGAATATTTTTCACCTCGAAAGCACATCAAACACGAGGATAAAGATAATGAAACTTATATTCACATGAAAATCATTTGAATTTTAGCTTATACAGATAGGAACGATGGTTCAAATACTAATCCAAAAATGTGGAGTATTACAGTAAGCTTAAAGATACATATTGGGTAAGAGGGAGCATTGTATGTATCTCTCGTTAATTTTTTAGTAGGTTAAAATACATCTTATTATAATTTATTATAAAAGAGATACATAATTAATATCAACAACATTTGTTTGATGAAATACATAAATAAATATGAAGTTTTAATTTTGTTGTTTAGTTTAAATCAGGAAAAAAGTTAGTTGAATCGTCATCAAAATTTGGACTTTGACCTTTTATTAATGATAGGTTTGCATTTATAATATGTTTTAACATATTATGAGTTTTTTTGAATGATTGCAGCTATGTCCTAAAATGTCATTCGGTGGATTGTATTTGGATATTTAAGGCATCATGTCGGTGGAGGATCGACCTCTTTAAAGTTTGATTTTTTCAAGTTGTTAACACATAACTGTTGAAAGATAGAGTTTTTACACAACTTAAAGCTACAATCGGGCTTGTTAGTGGTTTTACTACTTCAAAACTTATCAATTACAAGAGAATACACACGCCGAATGACATAATTAAAGATATTTAAAATACTTTCGGTGTTGACATTAATTGTCAGAAGGCCTGGAGGGCAAAAGAACGTGCAGTTCAGATGTTAAGAGGGAAACCTATAGATAGTTATTGTCAAATGGCTAGATACATATACACGCTAAATTCTATTTATCCAAGATCCCATATTAGAATGCAAAAATATTAGGATAATAAATACATGTATTTGTTCATAGCATTTGAACCATTAAAGAGTGAATTCTAGTTTTGCAGGTTGGTAGTTGTGGTTGATGCGCCACATTTAAGTGGATCATATAAAGGGACATTTATTTCTGCAAGCACTCTTGATGAATAAGGTATGTAATATTAGTTCTTATGTATACTTTTTTGCGTTGTAATTCAAAGTCTATTTTTTGTTAGGTGAATTTTTTTTTTGTTATGTTTCATAAAAAGTTTAATGTAGCAGTGACATAAAAAATTTTATATCAAAATTGTAAGATGCATATTGTTGATTGCATATGGTGTTGTTGACACTGAAAATGATAATTATTAGACTTGATTTTTTTAGCAGTTTAGAATTGCTTTTGGAGAGCGTGACAGTATATGTGTCATGTCCGATCGTGATGAAAGTTTAATAAAGGTTGTCAATGTTGTATATCCAAATGTGTCGCACCTTGCATGCGTTTGGTATTTGTGGAAGAATGTGTGCACAAACTTCAGAAAGAGTAAAGATAGACTTAGCGATATTTTCTATGCTACGAATAAGGTATACCGAAAAGATGATTTTAAATTTTTGTTGAATCAAATTGGCAAGATTGATCAGAGGAAAAAATCTTATCTTGAGAATGTTGGATTTAAAAATTAGGTCCGAGTGTACGCACCTATTAATAGAGGTAGAATGATGACTTCAAAAATAGAGGAGTGTATAAACGAAAAACTCAAGCTAGCACATGAGTTGTCGATAATAGAATTTCTAGAACAGACTAAGAAATTGTTTGGTAAGTGGAATTGCAAAAACAGAGAAAGAGTATCATATAAAAACACATCACTAGGCAATCGGTTCGAAGACATTCTTCAGCAAAATACTTAAAAAATTTCTCGGTTGAAGGTTAGTGAAGATGTTTACTTTTGTTTTTAATATGATGTAATTTTTATTTGATAATACAGGACACTGTTTTATTGATAAAGTTAGTTTGAAACTTTTTTTAATAAATACGTAAATTAAGTTTTTTAAAGAGATATAAAAAACTGATAAAGAAGATCTATATGTATCTATGTGTTAATATATTATGATTAATCTTGTAGGTTAGTGCGTCATCAGTATATGTATAGTTTATTTATGATGACGGGAGAAAATACATAATATGCCTTGACAGGAGGACTTGCAGTTGCGAAAGATTCAAATTGGATGAGATAACATGTCAACACGCGATAGTAGTTCTAAAAAGCAAGCATGTAACAGATATGAAGTCTTACTGCTCAGAGTATTACTGTCCACAAATATTACAAAAGACGTATAAAGTGTCGATGTTTTCAATGCCAGATAAGAATGATTGGATTATGACACAAGAAGTTATGGGCCAAATTATGTTATCATCAAAATACAAATGTCCACCTGGCTAAGGAAATTAAGTCACAAGAAATCAAGTGAGACTGTGACATCGAGCAGTAACTGTTACGGAAGATGTGATTATGAAGGTCACAACAGGCGTACTTGTAATTTCTTTCCAAAGGAGGAGTGACCTTGTAGTCTACTAATGAATAATGTTGAATAATCTCTAGCCATTTAATATTTTTTTAGATCTTTAACTTCATTGTTTATGATGTTCTTGCTACTTTTTTAGAATTTGCTACTTTTTCAGAAATTTTATGAATAATAATTAACGAAATAACTCGTTATTTTTTCGGCAATCAATTAATCGGATATGTTTTCACATTCTATTTTGTCATGTTGTATCATATTAATGTATGTATAGAACTTATTTTTTATAAATTCTTCAAATATAATAGAGATAAATAACAAATAACATATGTGACCGATTATGTTATTGAGTTGAAAAATAAAATTTCTAGAACGATAAGTAATTGAAAAGAGATACAAAATTATTACTAATTAATAATAGATATAAGTGTATATAGAATGTATCTCTTGAAAAAGATAAATTGTACACATTATAAAGATTAGGTACAATATTAATGAGAAATATATAAATGTAATTGAATAACGAAACAATAAATCTTGTACTGTATAAAATATAAAAGAGATACAAAATTATGTTACGAATTAATAATAGAAAAAATATACAAGCATATGTAGAATGTATCTCTTGTATGTAAAGTAATTGTGCACATTAGAAAGCTTGTGTACTTTTTTAAGAAACAATGTAGTTAAAAAATATTTCAAAGTAACAAAACTCATATAAAAAGAGTTACATGAATGTTGCATAGTTAACATAATAATAAAATGTGGTATAATGATTAAACATAAATTGTGTGTTATTTACTGTCTTTTGTGAAAACACTGATGTAAAGACAGTTATTAAATGAGATACATAAAAATGTATGAGATACAAACTAATAAACACTTATATAAAGATAGTTATTAAACGAGATACATAAAAATTATATGAGATACAAACTAATAAACATTTATGTAAAGGCAGTTATTAAACGAGATACATTAACAATATATATGAGATACAAAAATAATAAATATGTATCTCGTACAACATAATAGAAATATATAAAATCATGTCATTATAGTTATGACTAAAACGTGTGCCAAAACAATAATATATCAGAAACTTGAATAGCAATCAAGGAAAATATATAAAAAAAATTACTCATATATTAGAACTAGTTTACCATCAAAAAATCAAATTTATATTTTGGTAAACATCCCAAAAAATAACACGTAAAGTTTATAAAATAGTGAAAAGTATGTACTAACTCCATGAAAAGTTTTAAATATTTAACTAATACACAACTATTCAACATTGACAACACGATCTTTTTCGATTGGTATGAAGTTGCTCCTTGGCCTCGGTGGGTCGTCATTCTCACTAAAATATTCATTCTCCGTCTTTTGAGATCCATAATTGGACAAAAGTGTTGCATATCTCAAACGATGATATTGAGAATTAATACTCGAAGATGGTATGCTTAATCCCTCACACAAATACTCGACAAACACGACCACAAATACACCACAATTCCTGCATAGTGATTATTAATTAAATTTAAAAACACATATATATTGATTAAAGAATATGCAATGATAAAATAATGTGATACATACAGACTTTAGCTATCCTGTTGTGCTATGCCAGTAACATATTCCACTTGGAATGGATCACTTTTGATCTTTCCCTTGTAAGATTCAAATTTAGCCCAGTTAGTGGGTACCTTTTGCTCAAAAAACTTATTGTACTGAAGGTAATTTGGAAGCATTATTACCAACTTTTGAACCTCAATTGGTAGTGTCCTGTTTCGTGAAGAGTATATCAAATCATACACACGAATGCATCGTTCTTTTAGAGCAATGACTGTCAGAACCCAGTGAAAAATACCATCATTGTTTATTGGGATAAAAACCTCATTAACAAGGTGCTAAGGTTGACCAGCAGGTGTGCTCATTCCTTTGATGGTGTTAATCAGTGACTTCTCAATTTGAGCAAATTCATTTGTGTGCGCAAATGCATCTTGAGTTGGAGGTTCCTTACAACCATCTGCTTGATAGTAATTCATATACGCCTTATCAATGTATATTTTAGAAAAATAGTCAACGGTGGTGTATCTGCATGTCGAAAAATTCTTGCACTTATACTTCTTTCTTTGGTAGCAGAAAATGACATCCAGATGTTGTTCAAAGTGAAAAGAAATGAACTATTTGTTATAACATACTATTGTAATGTATTAAAAAGAGTTACAAAATTTTATTTATGTAGCTGTAATAAGAAAATAAATTACACAAGTTATGATATTAGAAATAATAAATGAGATATGTGTTAATAATCATAGATACAAGTTTGTTATATATGTATCCTGTACAACATAAAAGCATAACAAGATAGTTTAATAGTATGTATATCTTACATTAATTAAAAAATGCCCTATCGTATATAATGTGCCTAACTAAGTTATGTTATGATACAATTATGTTGCATATATAACATACTAAAAAAAATCACCAAGACATATTACAGAAAACATACTATTATGATGTGAGTATTCAAATATTAAGATATCGAAATTGGGTATACCTCGTCATTCCACCATTTGCTTGGTTGATACATAAGGTAGAATTAGGTCTTTGACTTTGAAAAAGCGACAACAAAATTCAGTTGACGAAATTCAAAACTTGTACATTTAACTTTATATGATCGTCCTTATCTTTTCTAAAATTGAAAACAACAATTATACAATAAAAATATTTGTATATTACATTTGAATTGTTGAATAAGTCATTGGTAAACTTACTTGTTCAAGTGTTGCTTGTAAAAACCTTCTTTTATCCAATCCTCAAACACTTGCAGCAATTCAGTTGGTGACTCTCTAGAAATGTTATAACCTTCAAAAGAATATTTTTTATGCTCTATAGAAACTAGTTTTTTTCTTTTCTTTGGAACTTCATTCAAAATACGTTAAAAAAAGATCGGTATATCTTAAATGACTACCTATTGCACTGTCAAGGTATCTTTTTATCGTCAGATACGACCTTTTTTGAAGTAGAAAATACAGACAGAATTGTGGTATCACTAATAAAATACTCATCTGAAATAATAGGTAGAGCCTTAAAAACTGTCAAAGTCATATCAGACACTTGAACAGGAGTAATAGTTTCAAGCGGTTGTACTTCTTCAACCATGCAGTTAAGCAAGGGCGCAGTACCATCATCCTAAATATTCATTGGTACAGTCACACTAAATTAAAAATAAAAGTGAAAATTATAATTAATTAACTGACTGTAATTTTTTCAGTGAATGAGATTTTTTACTACTACATTACTAAAAATATATGAAATACAAAATCATAAAATATTTATCTCATATTGCCTATGAAAAGACAGTCACAAACATATGACATGCATAACTTAGTCATTTTTTTTCATATAAAATATGCAAAAATATTAGGTGAAGGAGAAAAACTATATTGCATGATTGATTCGAATATGTATATAAATAAATTGAGAAATTATCATTCCAGCATGATGACTATATTTGACAGATGATGATGCTTGATTGACGTTGGTCCCCTCCATTTCAACATTTTTATCCGAGTAAAACTTTGGATTGTTTGCATTACCAGGGCCTACAATGTCACCTACATCACATGAATGTTCGGCTTCTTGCGGGATCTATTTTTCAATGTTTTTCAATAATTTTTTATAGTGAGTGTGATTTTTTACTACTACTTTACTAAAAATATATAAGATACAAAATAATATACACTTATATAAAGTCAGTTATTAAACGAGATACATATAAAATATATGAGATACAAAATATAGTACATGTATCTCATATTGACTATGATAAGACAGACACAAACATATGATATATATTTCCTAGTCATTTTTTTCATATAAAACATGCAATAATATCATGTGAAGCAGAATAACTACATTGAATGATTGATTCAAATATGTGTATAAATAAAATAAGAAATTACCATTTCAGCATGTTGACTATCTTTGACAGGTGATGGTCCTTGATTGACGTTGGCCCCTCCATTTCAACAGGTTTGTCCGAGTCAATTTATGGACCTCCTGCATTACTAGAGCCTGTAACATCGTATAAATCATCTGAATTTTCACCTTCTTACGAGCTCTGTTTTTCAATATTTTTGTGGGAATATATATGAGTAGCAAAGTTAAGGTCATTATAGTCATTAATAATTATATTATGTCTTAAAGTATGTTACCTTCTTCACATTCTCATTCTTCGACTATAAGGACTTTAGGACTTCAGAGAATTTATCATTCAGAAGCCGCTCCAAATCATTAAATTTAAGATCCATCTAATAACAAGTATAGATGATTAGTTAATATGTATACAAACAGTAAACTGATACAGCTTATATATATCGGTGCTTACGTATGTCTTGACATATGTCTTTATCTCTGACTTTAACGAATCTAAGTCCACTTTAACCAAGTGCTCATTACTTGTTGTGCTAGTAGATTCATCAACATCTTTTCTCTTCTGTTCTGGATCTGATGGATATGGTGATGTTTTTTTAGCATGAAAATTACATGATGAAGAATCATTTTCAGTATGACTAAATTTATCAGATAGTGATTTGGAAATACCTGCAGTCTGTTTTTCTTTTGCTGCATAACTCTTGCTATGTTCTTTACTGCCTGTGGGTCTTCCCACAGCAGCAATTTTTCTGCTCTTCGACTGAGGTGTAGAAATTATACCAGATACATAAATTGACTTGTTCTTCTTCAGATGTTGTGGAGGTATCCTATTGAAGTCTTCAAAACTATCATGTTTTGTGGCGACTTGGGGTTCATTAACTTTGTAATTCATTGGGACTAGAAAACCAGTTGATGATGGCATCGAAGATTTACCAGTATGATACGATGCAATACTCACTGACGAAAAATCAAGTTGTTCTAACTCCTTCATAGTAGGAACAAGGTTTTAATATGAACTTTGTCTCACAAAATTTTTACCATAAAAAATGATAAAGATTAAAACTAAGAATAATTTATCGCAGTGTATGAAATGCATACAATCACTATCGTACCTTGCTAATTATTTCGGACATAAATTGATTATATTGTGACTGAACTACGATAATCTTTTAATTCAAAATACGGGGTATGTGATTATCCTGCTTGACAACAATAGTGGTTTGAATTTTTAAGCAGATTTCGAATATCCATACATTGAGAACCTGAGGTATTCCACTCAACCTATACAACTGCTTCTTTACAAAAAAATTCTAGTCTAAGTAAAGCCATCAACTTGGAGAAAGCAACTTTACCCAAGGAAACAATTCATACTTGTCATCTTTCACCATCTTAAATCAAAAAATAAAACGAAAGCAATATTTAGTTGTGAGTAGATGAATGTGGATGAAGTATAAATTACCTGCTGGAGATCATTCTCGATGATGTCAAATTTTTTTCTGAGAAATTGCTCAACCAAAGTTTCCTTATCAACCTCATTCGTTGATTGGGGAAAATACCTTTGCATTAGACTACTTGGAGAAGAATCACCATATCTGGAATCTTCGACATTTTCATTACAATTCAAACCAATTATTAAGGCAAATTCAAAGATGGAAAATCTAATAATGCTGCCTTAGACAAATATATGCATCTCTTCTAGATTTTCTTGCTCGATCTCAAGCATAAGTAGACACTTGGTAATTTATCCAACGTAATTGAATAATGGGATGTTGAGATAACATTCAAATATTGTCTTTATAAATAAGTCAATCACTTCTTGACCGACAACCTCTTTAATCTCATCTTTAAACTTTAAATTGCAAGAACTTTTAAATCTTAGAGGTTGCGGTGGAATATTCTTTACAACGTAACTCATTTCCTGAAAAAAATTTCAAACATGAAAATAATAAAATAACAAAAGATACATA
>NC_061111.1:69650868-69655047 GCF_002878395.1 Capsicum annuum
AAAAAAAAAAGGTGATAAGTTAGTCTTACACTTGTGTCCCAAAAATGATCTTGAGAAGATTCTATGAAAGATGTGCCTTATCCAAGTTTTTCCGCTGCATTTTTTGTTTACATTTTTTGTTTACAGAGTGTTAATTTTGTTTATTCTTTAATATTGGCTGAAGTAAAGTCGGCTAAACTAAAGCCTTCTTAAGAATGTGTTCTAGCGGCTATGTTATTAAAGATTCATTCATTTATTTAGTTCCATATGCTTAGATAAAATAATATAAAAAATTATTTATTTTATGAAATTTAAAAATTTTAAGCTATTTTTTATAAAAGATCTCGAATTGTTATTTGTTTATTTATTTATTCTATTTGAATTTGATTTTATTTGAATTGTAACTAAATCAGATTTATAATATTTTTAATTGTGTGGATACTTACTGCGTCACATGAGTAAATTAAGCAATGACATGTTGAATTCCTGAGAATGAATTTATTTTGTAAACTAGGGTAAATAGTGTACACCAAAGTGACCTATTAGCTTTGCTTTATGAAACTTGTTTAATCCATTTCGAGGGATATCACTACGTTAGAACATACAATGATCTTTCCAAAGGAGATTTATTGTGTGTTTTATATTAGTATTGTGATGATCCCCATTATGTCAAAATATTTTATTTTAGTAAATTTATCTGTCCAAAAGGAATAGGTTTCTAATATTGAAAATATTTTCTTGCCCTGCCCAAAGGGGGGCTACTTGTTGATGCTGCAGGACTCATCTTGTTATAAGATTATTATTCTTATGCCTTGCTATTTTGATAAATTCATTCATATTATGTTGTGCTATGTTACCATTTATTTGAACAATAACAATGCTGAAGTTGTGGCTCTGTCGGACAAGGAATGGAAAGAAGATTTTGAATTTACTTTGAGGATGGCTGACATAGATCAAGCCTTGCGTGATGATGAGCCTCCAACTCTCACTGATTCTAGTACAACTGCTGAAAAAGAATTTTATGCTAAGTGGGAGAGATCTAATAGGCTATGCATCCTTGCCTTTAGGAGGTTGATTGCTGAGCACCTCAAAAGTGGCTTGCCTGAAACTATCAATGCCCAAAGGTTTCTTGCCAAGTGGGAGATATAATAATAGGCTATGCATTCTTGTCTTTAGGAGGTTGATTGCTGAGCACCTCAACAGTGGCTTGCCTGAAACTACCAATGCCACAAAGTTTTTTGCCCAAGTGCAAGAAAGGTATCTTATATCCAATAAGGCTGAGATTGGACATCCAATGAATAAACTCGCAGGGATGAGGTATGAATTTACTAAGGTGCTAGAGATTACATACTTAAGATGGTCCACATTCAGTCCAAACTGAAAACTCTTGAAATAACTCTTCCTGATACTTACATTGTTCACTCTGCTCTTAACTCTTTGCCTGCTGAGTTTAGCCAAATGGAAACTGCCTATAATACTCAGGATGAATCTTGGTCAATCAATGATCTCATCTCCAAATGTGTTGTTGAAGAAGAGAAAAATAAAAGGGAGAAGGCTGAGGTTGCCATGTTAACTTCTCATGATTCCAAAGCAAGCTTTTGCATGGGATCTAGGAAGTTTGAAAGATCTAATAATCATACTTTTAAGAAGGGCCAGGACAACAAAAGGCATGGTAAAGATCAAACTGGTTATCTTGGGGCCAATAACATGGTTTTTAAGAAAAATAACAATTGCTTCTTTTGTAAAAAACCTGGTCACAAGCAGAGAGATTACACCAAATTTCATTCTTGGATAAAAAAGGAGTCAAAATAAGGGAATCAACTAGCTCTCATTTGTTTGAGTCACACTTCGTAGATGTCCCCATTAATTCTTAGTGGTTTGATAGTGGAGCTACTGCTCATATTGTCATTTTATTCTAGGGGTTCAAAAACAAAAGGAAGCCAAAGAAAACAGAGTCAAGAATTAGAGTCGCCACAAATGTCCAAGTTGAAGTAGAGTTCATAGGAACTGTAGTTTTAGACTTTCAAACTGACTATAATCTTGCTCTTGAAAACATTCTTTATGTACCATCTTTTAGAATGAAATTTGATTTCAATTCCAGTTTTAGACTAATTTGATTTGAGTTTTAATTTTTTAATAAAAAATTAATTTTCTTTTGAACGACCGAGTTGTTGGTCATGGAATCCTATCTAATGATTTGTTTAAAATTTCCTTGACTTTTGATTTTGAATACAACTCTTTTAGCTCTAAAATTGTTGGATCTAAACGACCAATTTTAAATAAAAATCGGGCATGTTGTGGCATAGGCATTTAGGTCATATGTCTAAAGATAGAGTTGATAGATTGGTTAAGTCTAATATTTTATATTCTCTTAATTTTGGAGACATAGAAACATGTATTGATTGTGTTAGAGGAAAGTTGACTTATATAAGAAAAAAAGAATGCTATTTGTAGTCCTGATTTGTCGGAAATCATTCACACAAACATAAGTGGTCTGTATTCTACTACAATATATGGTTCAAGTTATTTTATTATCTTTATTGATGACTTTTATACCGTTATGGTTATGTTTTTCTTATTAAAGAAAAATCAGGTTCTCTTGAAATGTTTAAAGTGTTTAAAATTGAAGTAGAGAAACAACTCAAAAAGGTTATTAAGATAGTGAGGTCTAATCCTGGGGGTGCGTACTATGGTAGATACACTGAGACTAGGCAACAGATGAGACCCTTCGACAAATATCTACAAGATTGTGGCATCTAAAGATTCTTTTAAGGATTCTTTTAGGATCATTATGATATTGGTAGTCCATTTTGATCTTGAGTTACATCAGATGGATGTAAAGACAACTTTTTTGAATGGTGATCTTAATGAAGAGGTTTACATGTAATAACCCTAAGGTTTTATTGGTAAAGGCAGTGACATCTTGTGTGTAAGTTGAAGAAATCTATCAATGGCTTGAAGCAAGCTTCTCGATAGTGGTACTTGAAGTTTGAAAAAATGATCACTTTTATGGGATTTTTAGAAATCAAGATTGATCATTGTATTTATATCAAGATCAGTGGGAGTAAGTTCATCGTTCTCACTTTAATATTATTTTATTATATTAAGGCTTTTTGCCTTACGTGTTGACTATGTCTCATATTGATAAGATTATATTGTTGTTTTATTTGATTTTTTTTTAGACACATATGGTATATCATTCTGCCTTGTGAAATTTTCTGGTGGTTACATCATGTGATATGTTGCACATATTAAACCTTGAAAATCAAGATTTTCTGGTGGAGCACTTGTTGTTTTAGTGTTCATACATATTGTAATAGAAAATTGCGGTGACGATTTTTCAATGGTACACATGTTGATTTTAAACGTACATATTGATATGAAAAATTGTTTGAAGGACTAACAATGAAATAGACTCGATTTGGAGTCCATGTTGGCTATTTCTTGCTACACTACCACATCATTTGATTTATGTCTATAAAACTTCAATATTTGTAATTGTGGACTGGTCTTGTGTCGTTGGTTGATGCAAGTACTGTTGCAGTTCAACAATGATGATTTTGCTTGTCTGAACTATGTTGGAGAAGACGTTCCACTGCTAAATATTTATGGCCACTGTCTATTCAGCCCGAGAGTCATTTTCATAAAAATAATTTTTTCAAAATCTTTCCTTTAAAAATTAACGTTGTTCACATGTGAGAATGTTAGAATTATTTATTTTATGTGGACTTAACATTAAATTTTTGTTACATTAAAGTACAATGAGATGATGTTATTAGTTGGTGGACAAGACACAAGCCGTGTATTCATGCGGATTCCGTATTGATCAGTATTCACTTCATGTTATTGGTGTGGTCTGATAATAGTGTAGGCTTGTAGTAGACTTGTAATCCCATAATGGGGGGTGAACTAGGTTAAGGCTTTTAAGCCTATAAATATAAGGCTAGGTCCCCTCTCCTGGCTTTAACATAAGCTATATTCTCTTAAGCTGTCAGTCATCATAAGCAAAGGAAAGGAAGACTCAACCTTATTTGTCTTCGATTACATGTTGCAATGGCGAAAAAATCATCTTCGATTACGTGATATAATGGCGGAAAAAGGTACGCAAATTTCCTCTAGTATATTCCGCTACTTTATAGGTGTTCTTGGTTTATGTGAATCTGTGGTGTGTTTCTCTATAAATCTAACAAAAGATACATA
>NC_061111.1:69658047-69659920 GCF_002878395.1 Capsicum annuum
AAGTTGTTTTATGAAATTTTTCCTAAAACCTAGAGTGACTATACCTCGCCCAAATTTCTGCATGTTTTCTATTCAGGACTTTGCTACGAATGAAAATAAGTATATTTTGATTTTGCTTCAACTTGACTGGTAAATATACGAAAATATCATTAGGGTCACATTAACTACCTGTTGATCTGGATTTTAATTATATTTCAATATTGAGCATAAAGAAATACTAATGACAGCCGTTATTATAGTAGCTTATGTTATTTGATATGCTCACAGATAGATTTTTGCATAGTTGATGGAAGTGCAAACGGTGAAAATGGTTAAGGTACTCCCTCCATTTGCTTTTACATATCACATTTTGTCAGTATTTTATTTTTACATGTCACATTTTGATTTGACACATTTATTAAGAAAAATAATTAAGAACATAACTATTTTATCATAGTTCTCTATTAAATGATGTTTACATATTATGTCTTGAAATTAGTTTGGAGATAAAACAATTAATGCTAAGGGTAAAATAGAAAAAATAAGTTTCTTTTCTTGAGAAATTCAATTAGGAAATTAGTGACAAGTAAAAGTAAACGGAGAGAGTAATATTTATTTCATTTTCCAATAGGAATCTGAATTTTCATTTTTTTTTTGGGTTGAATTATTGGAATCTTATATTAGGAAAATTAGTCCATACATGTACTCTTTTAGTAGTAATAATACATCCATCAGTATTGATGACAAGAAATCTTTATGGAAAAGTTATGGCGTACGTTTATTATTCAACTGGTAAAATGGTTTGCGCTTTGAACAGTAATAAAAATTTATTGAATATGTAAAAATTTTAATATTCAAGTATGAAGAGTGTATTTTAATATTTCTTTTAAAAAAATAAATGCAATTACATTAAACTTAATGCTTTAAATTTATTTTATTAAATTATGTAATCATAATAATTCATACACTATAAATTTTTATTCAATCATGCATGTAATTTAACTTTTAAAAAGTCACATACTTAATTATGATAATTCTCAAAATATATAAAAATCAATTGAAGAGAAGATTTTACAATAACAGAAAGTAGGAAAAACGAAAATTACTTTCTTTGAATAATATATTATTGTTTGTGGAAACACGGGTCAAGCATCAACATGAAAAATTTAAGGAGCACTCTTTTGTTATTTGTGACACTATTGCATTTTTCTTGAAGACGATAATAGGATTGCATTATTTTGTCTTTATAACCATCATAACTTGATTAGCTTCTCAATTTTGTCAACATTTTATCTTGTTCATCTTTCTTCTTTATTCCTACAAGAAGAAATTAAGAATATACATATACGATATTGTTAGTTACTCTAAAAGGCTTTAATGAATTTTTTGCGATTTGAAATACTTAAAATTAGAATTTATAACTTTTAAGTGATCAAAATTAAAAAAAATTAAAAGAATATTCTTACCACTTAAGAACTCGTAACTTGATTGATATTTTAGCACTTTGATTTGGTTGGTCTTGAGTTCATCTAATGAAATTTAGTTTCAAACAATAGTCTAATAAATTAACTCTACAGAAATATTGTATAAATAAAATGAGAGGAGTATAATTTTAAAAAGTTAAAAAGAAATATTTCTATCCATAAATTCTTTATGTGGCTTTGGTAACCATGATTCTTCACGTGAAAGCAACCATATGATGTAATGATTAACATTTTTTTCATGTTTTTCCTGGTCACCCTTATGCATGGTACAATAATAGGGAAGAGAAGAATAACCTTGAATAGAATTTTCATGAAACAAAACATGAGTCTATATAGGCAAAGTGGAGGAATTTCATAAGGTTTTCATAAACTTACAAATTCAATTTGGGAGATTCTGAAGATTAAAAATG
>NC_061111.1:69660020-69691771 GCF_002878395.1 Capsicum annuum
ATATATATATATATATATATATATATATATATATATATTAAAAATAACGCTTGGTTTCATTTTTTAAAAGGGATTTGATTAGTTATTTAAAAGAAAAAGTTTGGCTTTAATTTTTAAATTTTTTTTAAATAAATAAATACATTGCAATATACAAAAATATCACTATCACGGACATATCAAAAGATACCAAAATATATGTTTTATATAACCGTGGAATATCATACAATTAGATGCTCATATGACATTCACATATTATAGTGATTGTTGTCTATTTACATTGGTACATATGCATTTATAAATTCTACAATAGCAGATGCATTTTCCTTCTTGATGTGTTCAATCTCTTGATCATTCATGATCTATATTTGTTAAATTAAATTTAATGGTTAAATTAGTTTAGAAGTTCAGAATCTAAATATAAACACTTTTTTTTCATTGAAAGAATGCATCTCTTTCCAATCATGATTCACAAATCATGATTCACACTTAGGTGTTATTCTTGAAGGATGTGTTGAAATTTTATTCAGTACAAAATATGATAAGATTTTTTTATTCAAAGAAGACAAACACAAAAGCTATTAGGATAAAAGATTCAATTACCTAAGCTACTGTAAACTATATTTGTGAAAAATCAACATAAACATGTAGGCATTTTGATGGGACTCCTTGGAAAAAAACAACATATAATAACGTATTCTAATTTTTGTTAACATTGATTTATCAACAATCCATAATAATTTGGTATGCATTTACTATGTCACACAACAATTCAATCCTGATTCTGATGGAAGTGTTTATTCTTTTTTAAAAGGCAAAATGACCTTTTGGACCCCTGTACTATGTCGATTTTGTACGTTGGACACTTTTACTTACATGTTTGTCATCTGGACCCCTGAACCTACTAAAAACAACATTTTAAATACTTTTTTTATGAATTTAACACACTCTCCCGCGTCAGCTGCCATGTCATTTTCACGTCATTTTTCACATTATTTTTATATATAAAAAGTATTAACTATTAAAATTAATTAATTAATTTAAAAAAAAAAAAAAAAGACCCCCCCTTCCTCTTTGTTCCCTCTCTCTTCCCCTTTTTCCTTTCTCTTTCCCCATTTCCTATTCTCCTTCTCTCTTTCTTCTTGTTCTTTTTTCTACTCTCTTCTCCTTCTTCTTTGCTTTACAATTACACTCGATTTTCTTTCATAATTAACGATTTATGATCTGGGTTTTAAGTTTTGGCTGCTAATCAAACTCATTTTCCGTCATAATCGACGATTTTTGCTCTGGGATTTGAGTTTGGACTGCTAATTCGCATTATCGATAATCTGACTTACTGTAAAAAGGATAAAATTGAAAATGGGAAAGATGGGAAGCAGCTAAGCAAAGTATTGAGGGTGAAAGTTTTGACTTTTTTTTTCTACTTTCAATGCACCAAAAAGCATGTAAGATTGTTGGATTATAGAAAAAAATTGTAGATTTTTTTTATGAATTCAAGATTCATAATACCCATTTTGTAGATTGATTGTTTCAGCTATTGGGTATAAAAAGTTTCGATTTTTTGTTGTTAGTAAATGTGTAATTTTGATTATTTTGATGTTTTTGTTGGACCCAATTGATTCTTGATTGAATCTAAGGTCTCAGGAGATGTCCTAGCCTTTTTTATGGTGATGACCATGGTAGTCATGGCTGGACTGGGGTGTGAGGAGCGTTAAATTTAATGACAGACATGGCTGGACGGGGGTGTAAGGGGTAGCCATGGCTGGACGAGGGAGGGGGGTTGGACGGAGGTGAGGGGTGGGGTGGGGGTGGCTGAATGGGGGAGGGGCTGAGGGGTGGGGTGGAGGTTGGCTTGACGGGGTGGAGGTGGGGGAAAGGGGAGCTTTTTTAATTTTTTTTTAAATTTATTATTTTTAAAAATATTTTTAAAGTAAAATAGATGGAGGAAAAAAAGTCCTTTTTAATTTATTTTTTAATTTTAATATTATTTTTATTTTCTTAATTATTTTAATATAAAATTGTCTCTCACTCGCACTCCAAGCGAGTGACTACACTCTCTTTGTCCTATTCAGCCATTTCAATGCCACATAGGCAAGGTCAACGGTCAAAGAGTGTAAAATATTGCTTTTTAATGGGTTCAAGGGTCCAGATGACAAACATATAAATAGAAGTGTCTAACTTACAAAATCGACATAGTACAGGGGTCCACAAGGTCATTTTGCCTTTTTAAAAAGATATCTTTGTTCAGCAGAAACATTAATAGAATTGGAGGATAATACAGACGCCGAATCACTGTTAGTTGAACCTTCTGTCAATCTATGTCTTTTCAATTCTGCTTTTCTTTCTCGTCAATGTGCCAAAAGGGTCTCTTTTTTCTCAAGTGGCATTAGTCTATATAATTCATGTCTTCTAGCATTTTTGTCGATATTTGTTTTTTTGAGAGTTTGTTCAGTTTTAGAATCTCTACTACACGACATTTTTTGCTGTCCAAATATTTTTATGAATGCTTGAAAAAATAAGTAAAAATTCATTACACATTCATATCAAGTAATAATTATATTTATGTGAGGCATGTGAATATAAGATACACTCATTAACAGAGAAAAATAAGCATTTCATGTTTTACATTATAAAGAAATCATGAATAAGAATATTTGTAATTTAATAAAGAAATTAAATAAGTTGTACTTACCACACAGTCAAATATAGACTCGGACGTGCAAATAGCTATCGCTGAAGAGATGAAACTGCAAAGTAGACATTTAAAGACATATATTAAATTAATTTTTAAATAATTATGCAAAATAATTTTAAAAAAAATTGAGCAGATCGAAAAATTTGGTATGAACACTAAAAAAAACAAGTGATAATAGTTTGTCAATACTCAATAGTATAAGGACCAAAGTTCATATTTTGCTAGTAATAATTAAAGGCCCAACTATTTTGAATATATATACATATCTATCCCCGAACCCTAATATCTAACCCTTCAAATCTACACTCCTAGTAGTTGAGCCTCCCCGTGCCGTCTCTTCGCCATCGTTTATCTATTCCTCCAAAATTCTAAACTCCATCTACGTTTTTACTTCAAAATTCAGCAAAGATATCGATGTCAAAGAGTTCAAAAATGCTTCAATGCATTAATTTTTGTATGCGTGTTACCATCCAAGATGGTTGTCAACTGATCGAAAAATTCATGGCGTTTGACCAACGCATGAACTTCGTTCTCGGAGAGCAAAATACATAATACAGATAATTTTTCCTAAAAACACATGCTGAAGTTAAATTAAAATTATCCATTCTATCAAAAAGTGCATATTTACTAAAAAAACATGGAAAAATATAGCTTGTTGAAGGAATAAATAAATGTTAGAAAAAAATAAATGAATGAGAAGGTAGAGAAACTTACATACAGATATGTGAGAATTGAGAACTAATGAGAGGAGATTATTGTGTAATATGAAGACACTTTTGCGTAGGGGTGTACATAGGTCGGGTTGGTTCGATTTTTATTATAAAAAAAACAAACCAATCATGTCGGTTTATTAAAACTATAAACCAAATCAAACCAACATAAAATTGGTTTTTTCGATTTAGGTTTTAGTCAGTATTTTTGGGTTTTTCAATTTTTTCAGTTTTTTCAGATTTTTTTTTTTGTAATCTTTAGTTTTTACAATTATATTGTGATCAAAGACTAGATCAAATATGTTTTCACTCATGTGCTAATGAAAAACCATAATTATGAAAAAATGAGGAGCGGAAAACTCTCTTGAAACTAAAAAGTGAGATGAAGAGTGAAAAGTTTAGGTTTTAAGTTTATATTGGATTTTCAATCATTTAATTAGCAATTAATGGACAAATATTACAACTTAAAGGCTCAAATCTAAATATATATATATATATATACACACACACACATCTACTTTCAAATTATTGAAAATTACTAAAACTACTTGAAAAAGTATTTAACAAGTAGATTATAATTAATATTTTATGTATAAAAAAGTACGAATATTATATATATATGTATATATATATATATATATATATATTATGTCGGTTTGACTTTTTTTTTGTTAACACCAAACCAAACCAAGAATGGTCGATTTTTTTTTTCTAACGCCAAACCAATCAAACCAAACCAAAAGTCGGTTTTTTTTCTCAGTTTGGTTTGGTTCGTCGGTTCGATTTGATTTGACGATTTGATCTGTATACCCCTACTTTTGCGTATTTATTTGAGTCATCTATTCTATTCAAGAAATGCCAATTCTAGAAGCTAGAGCCATTAATTATTATTTTTTATTCTAGAAACATCATCTTGTGATGACATTTAGTGTCCATATGGTGAAAATAATAGTCACATGGATAGATATTTGTGTGGTAAAGCAATAATTCCTTCCTCCTACTCCCTCTGTTTCATTTTAGCTGACCTTTTTTAAAAAAATATTTATTTCAATTTAGTTGTCCCTTTAATGAATTCAAGAGAAATTTCATATATTCTTCCAATAATACTCTTATCAATAAATGATTAAATAAATTGTATATATTCAAATTTATATTTTCAAAATATAACTAATAAGGCTAATTTTGATAAAATAGATCCCTAATAATATATTTTCTTAATAGGGGTGCCAAGTTTCTAGGGGTCGACTAATATGAACGAAGAGAGTATTTTAATTATTTTCATTTGATCGGAAACAAAATTTAAGAAAAAAATAATGAATTCATAAGGTTTACAAAATTATTAAAGTCACTTTAATGTTTACATTTTAATTGTCTTTTCTTATTAAATGGCACACAATAAAAAAAAAAATAATAACAAAAAATAGTTGACAAATAAGAAAAGCTAACTTTTTTTAGGATAAATTTAAAAGATAATGGTTGACTCATAAAATAAAATGCAGGAAATATAAATTTTGACAAATTTTTTGACATTTATTACATACAATGAAATAGATATAAAAATATATTGTAATGTGCATGTGGTTCAACTATAGCCACATGAATAAATATTCACATGTGGTAAAGAAGTAGAAGCATTGAAAGATATTTTTGTACAATTATTACAATAATATAATAGATATGAAATATCAAAATATCCTTAATTCTTAAAATAGATCTGAAATTTCAAAATTACCCTTAGTCGTCCTCATCTCTCCTTTCTATATACTAGAAAAAAATAATATAATAAAAAAGTATACTATTTAAATAAATAAGAAATAAAAAGAGAAAGTATATGATCATGAATTCTGAAGCTATTACATAAAGAAAATTTTAAGAAAAGAACTTCTCCATAACCTTTTGAAGAAAAATAATGAGCCCCACTTCTTCAAGATGTCACTGAATTTTTAAAAATTTTCAAAACATTAGTCACTAGAATTTTCTGGAACATGAATTTTTTTTTTTAAAATTTTTCACTCTTTGCATGATGTACAATAAGTTTAAGCTGAATTTTTTTGTTAATTGACAAATTTGCCCTTGATCGCCCTAGTTATGGCTCTTCTATATAAGAAAATAATATATATATATATATATATTGATTTGTGTCCATGATGAGGACAGTGACTCTATATGTTGGTCATGACGTGTGATTTCTAATGTCCTATTGTTCTAAATTTTGGTGTGAAGATTCGATTCATGGAGTCCTATTAAGAATAACCTCAACAGGTATATTTTTATTTTACGAGAGAAAATTTAGACTTAGAATGGGAAAAAAAAGTGACTTTCAATTATAGTTAATTGGTTTGCCATGTGTTGTAGGTTTTCAATATACACTGGCACAAAATTAGGGTTTATTAGGAATTGGGGTATTCAACTAAAGCAAGGCTTACTTGAGTATCTAAATAAATATCCTGATAAATTCAAAAAATTAATTATGTATTAAACTTAAAAAGAAAGAACTACAACGAGCTTATAACTTATGACTTAATATTGTTATTTTAGCTTAAAAATAAATATTTAAAAATATTTTTTAATTTTATTGTTAAAAAATAGATGAAGAGAACAAGAAAAAAAGTTTGAGCCGTGATACTATCACCGTCTCAAAAAAGTGATTGCATGTTTTTGCGGTTAGCAGACAACGTTCTTTTGGGATCCAACAAGCCTATTACCAGTTGACTTAAAAGCAACCAGTACAAAGCATTAGTCTCTACGAGCATAAGCAGCTTGAAAGAGAGAAGTCTCATTCCTCAAGTCTTTTAATTAGTACGGTAGTACCTGTATCAGAGGTAATACTCATTCTTAAATACCTACTCCAATACTAATTATATAAAGTTTTTTCGAAAACAATCTCTCTCATTAAAATAATAATTATTATTGAATTTATATTTAAATTAAATTAATAATAATAAGTTTCTTTTAATAAGAAGATTTTTTTTTTTAGAAAAAAGATGTCTTTTGAAGAAGATGTGTCTTTTAGATAAAAGGTTGTGTGCGTTCATTCTTTGATTACCTCATGTTTTATTTAAGTCCAACTTCTTCTAACATATCTTTTATCGAAACTTCACATAAAAAGTTTTACAACAATTTTTCAAAGAGTTCTTTTCTTTTCCAAAAGATCAAGTTTAAGTTTTTACTTTCCAATAGGATTATCTTTACTATTTGCTTAGTGCAGAAATTCACAGGCTTATCATATCCACTAAAACTTTTTGTATTAAATTCCATAGCAATCTCATAGATAAGAGGGAGAAAATATCATTTTAAGAAAAGCGTTCAGACGTGTTTCAAGTCTCCAATCTGGTGTTTTTATTCATATTCTCCAATAGTAATGTCTGTAAATTTTTACTAGTGTGTTGTTATATATATATATATATATATAGAGAGAGAGAGAGAGAGAGAGAGAGAGAGAGAAAAAGAGAGAGACATAAAATTTATTAGACCAAATTCATATAAATGATCCCTATTTTCTTGGGTCTAAAATTATTTTGGACTTTAAAAAATAATAAGTCTGTTTTATTCTTCATCAAGTTCCATCTCACCTTGAAGCCCAAACCAATGTCACGTGTCAAGTGATGTGACATCTCATTCAAATTAGTGACTAACAAGACAAGGTCACATGTTCAAAGAATGCGGCAAGTCAAGTCAAGTTCAACAGTCAATGAAACATTGTCAAGCATTCCAAATGACATATTTCTAATCAATCACAAATAACCTTATCACAAAATATTTGTAATAAGCTTGATGATTTGATGGACCAATAAGAATAATACGGAAGAGATTATTTACACTTGGTCTACTTGCTCCCTACAACTATAAATAAAAGGGTTACATAATTTTTTGGAGCATTCTGTAAGCATTGAAGAAAGCATTTGCATTGACTACACAACTCTTCAAAAAAGTAGTCAATGGAGTTTTTTACGGAGATCAACCCAAAATGAAGAAGTGTTGCACGATGTCTCCGAAGATCAAACACATTTGAAGGAGGTCTGAATCGTCCTATATTCGAGAAACACGTTATGAAAGGCCCTCGAATCACAAAAAAACTTACGAGAGAAGAATTAAGAGATATTTTTGTAGTGCTAAACATTAACCGCAAGCAAAAATAAATTTAAAAAAAAAATTATTAAATGAATCTTGTGAGTACAATTTTGTTGTTCTCTTAATTCTTCTCTCCTAAGCTTTTTAGTGATTTGAGGGTCTTCCGTAGCGTGTTTCTTGAATATAGGATGATTTAGACCTCCTTCAGACGTGTTTGGTTTCTAAGGACTTCATTTTGGGTTGATCTCTGGGAAGAACTCTGTTGACTACTACTCCCTTGAAAAGTTGTGTAATCAATGCAGATGTTTTCTCCAATGCTTGCAGAATGTCCCAGAAAATTATGTAACCCTCCTATTTATATTTGTAAGGGGTAGGTAGTCCAAGTGTAAATAATTTCTTTCGCCTTATTCTGGTTGGTTCATCAATCAGCAAGTTTATCACAAATATTGTGTGATAAGGTTGCTTGTGATTGATCAAAAATATGTCATTTGGGACACTTGGTGATGTTTCATTGGTTATTGAACTTGACTTGTCTTATCACTTTCTTTGAGCATGTGGCCTCGTCTTGTTGGTTATTGATTTGACTAATATGTCATGCTACATTTTTTGAGCATGTGGCATGAGTTTGGGCTTCTAGGAAAATGGACCTTGATGTGGATTTTAATAAAATGAAGTTATTATTTTTTAAAGCCCAAAATAATTTTAGACCAATGCAAATATGGATCAAATTCAAATTTTGTATGAATTTGATTGGACAAATTTTTTATGTCTACAGATGCCCCTCTACTTCAAGTCTTATTGGAGTGTAGATTTATTAAAATAAGGCTAGGTTTGAAGTATTCGAGGAGCATTTTTTTGTGTATGTAAATTAATCCTCGCAAAATATTCAAATTTGACAAGAAAATATAGTCCAACTCTTCAAATGTATGCCAATTTCTTCATTGATGCATTAAAGCCAGCCAAATAATACACACTGGAAGCTTTTTTCTTTCAGCAAGACTTAAGCATTTTCTCAAAACTCGACCCCTTAAAGTCATGATAATTCCGATGGAGTAACATGACTCTTTTGTTTAGGAGTGTAAATTCCATTTAAAACTAAATACATCAAAATCATGTAGGATCCAAGCATTAGCCTTATATCAAATTTAAATAGAATTGAATAATTACGTTATCCCACTTCGAAAAGGATTAGAAATTTGACTTATTTGTTATACTTAGACGTCCCAGTCCTTTTTTAATACAACGTGCTCAGCAGATTCCATATCGAAATCAAACTAGAACCCTTCGGAGTCTATAAAAAGACATTATCGCCTCATTATGTCATTGTAATTCAGTTTGCACTGCAGTACAACTTACATTCTCCTTCTCTTTTTTGCAAATGAATTTTCAGGCAGCTTGGAGCATCTGTGAATTGGAAATGTCTAAATCACGAATGGCGTGCGATGCTGGGAAGTAGACTCGTGAAGCTACGTTAATGTGAAAATCACACGCATATTTTGTCCGAGTCTACCCAGGTATCCTTCTGAAATCAGACTTTCAGTTTTGATTCGTCACTTTTTTATGTTTTGCGCAGCCTAAAAAAATTTCTCATATCTTGACTTAGAAAAATTAAAATCAAAAGCAATTTTTTGCTTTGGAAAGTAGGGTCACAAATCTACATCTATCTCGAGAATCACAGCCAGATTGCGTTCGAATCGACTCAGTTATTGCCCCAAAATCAATCTTCCAATCTTGATTTGCTAGTTTTATCAGCATTCTGCAGCGTCTTGACAAATTTCGTATCTCGACGTAGGATTATCAAAATCGAGATCGATTTTTTGAGTTGAAAAGTAGACTCGCAAAGCTACGTCTCATGCAGGAATCACAATTAGATTGCACCCAAATCATCCCAGTTATTGCCCCAAAACTGGTCTTTCAATCTTGGTTCGCTAGTTTTATCAGTATTGCGTGGCGTCTTGATAAATTTTGTATCTCAATGTAGGATTATCGAAATCAAGAAAGATTTTTTGTGTTGGAAAGTATACTCATAGAGCTAAGTCATATGTGAAAATTACTATCAGAGAACTTTTGTATTTTCTTAGTTAATTTTGCAAAGTTGCAGTTTAAATCTTGCTATACTTCTTTTTTCCTTTATTAGATTTATCTTTTGATTTAATTCCTTTGGTAGGTTTTAGATTGAATCCTCGTTACATTGGTGAAATTGTCTTCCATCATGTTGAACTGAAGCCTCATGTAATTGGCACCGATCGTATAAGCTCCAAGAAGCTTCTTTCAGTTAGCATCATGTGTGTTTCATCATCCTTAGTTATTTTTTTTTGGAAGGCAGATTCGAAGGCGAATAAAAAAAAACCCCAAGAACTGTATATTGATATCCGCAAAAATGGTTTGATTGTATTAATTAAGGCTTCTATTCAACACCTAAATTGGATAAGGGCTTCAGATTTGGCACAATTGACATTGATATCTAGCACAACTATTGAACATAGAACACAATGTTTGATATGTCAATTCAAAGCGTCATGACGTTATGTAGTCCATCATGTCAAATTTAACCTTTATGCTATTGGTACCAACTCGTACTTTTAGAATGAAGTTTTACATAATTGGCATTGATTCGCGTAGAACTGAGAAGCTTCATGCAGTCAGCATTATGAATGCGTCTTCTTTTTCTTTGCAAGTTTATACAAAATGGTCTCGATATCAGACCAAAAAGGTCCACATTATTGGCTTTGAATAATTTGGTGTATCTCTTTCTTATTGCTTGACAAGTAAGAGGTTTGGAGAGATATGACTTTACTCCTGGCAACGCTGGAAGTAGCCTTTTCTAACTTCAATGTGCAAGTAGTTTTCTTGTGGACTTGTAGTAAAGAAGTTACGAGTGTCATCCTTGGAGCTTAATTTTAAAGAGGCTTGGAGTGACGGCATTTCCTCCTTGTCAGAGTATATACACTGGTGTCATTCGATCTTGGCAAGATTGACAGAAGAAGAATTCTTTTCGATGTCGGTGAGAAAGTAGTTAGACGAATAACAAATATGGCTTGAAGAGCGTGACAAAGTAGCAACTACTTATACATAGACTTGATAGCACCCTTGCATCGAAAAGATTATATCTCAAACTAGGAGTACCCCATACTGCAAATCACTTGATTCGAAATAAAGAAAACTTAATGGTCTATGATATATCAAAAGTTCAGATCAAATTCCCTTTTCAATTGATCAAAATTAATTTCTCAAATTGATTTCCAAATCTGACACGTTTATTTTGCAACTTTGCATAGTTGTGGTAGAAAATTCATGATATCATAGAAGCCCTTGAATCACGAGCCGCTTTTTTTGATCTAAGAGGACTCCAAGAACTACAATCCATATAGACATCATGACCAAAGAATTTATGAATTTGTACAGATTTTGCTTCAAAGTTAACCCACACTTCTATTATGCTTGTTGTCCAACTTTTCACATTAATGATAGAAAACTCATAATTCAAAGTATTAGTCATTAAATCACAAGTCGCCTTTTTCGTTGCAAAGAGGACTCGAATAACTATAATTCATATAAAAATCATGACCAAAGAATTTATGAATTTGTACAGATTTTGCTTCGAAGTTGTCCCACACTACTGTTATACTTGTTGTTTAGCTCTGCGCATCGGTGGTAGAAAATTCATAACTCGATGTAGAAATCGCGATCCACCTTTTTCTTTACGAAAAGGAATCAAAGAACAACAATCTATATAAAAATCATGACCAAAGAATTTATGAATTTGTACAGATTTTTCTTCGAAGTTGACCCACTCACCTATCGTGCTTGTTGTCCAGCTTTGTGAATCGTTGGTAGAAAATTCATAACTCGACGTAGGAGTCTCTGAATCACGAACCATTTTTTCTTTCCAAAGAGAACTTCAAAGTCAACTCAAATTTTACCTCGCTCATTTTTTTTTGGAGCCATACACAGTTTAAAACATATAGGTCAAGAGTAAGATGCAGTTTATGCTCGTGTGTTAAAGAGGGTTCCAACTTACAGTTTTAGGTTCATTCGTCAAGGAGCATTTTGACTTGTAATTTAGGTTTGTGTGTCGAAGAGTATTTTGATTTGTAGTTTAGGCTCGTACCTCGAGAAGCATTTTGACTTGCAGTTTAGGCTCGTGCATAGAGAAGCATTTCGACTTGCAGTTTAGGCTCATGCATCGATGAGAATTTTGACTTATTGTTTAGGCTCATGCATCAAGGAGCTTTTTGACTTGCAGTTTAGGCAAATGCATCGAGGAGCATTTTGACTTATAGCTTAGGCTCGTGCATCAAGGAGCATTTTGACTTGTAGTTTAGGCTCGTGTGTCGAAGAGCATTTCGACTTGCGGTTTAGGCTCATACGTCAAGAAGCAATTTAACTTGCAGTTTAGGCTCGTGTATCGAGGAGCATTTTATGAAAGAATTCTTGTAATGTAACTTTTCTCTTAACCCTTTGTGATAAAGTATTATTGCACTTCAGTTTGATATTTCATTTTATGGCCCGCATTGGAAGAAGTAGATTTGCACTAGGTCTCGTGTCGAATTTTAGAAGTCCTTTGACATTTGTTTCTTTTGCGAGTGATCAATGTTCAAGTGTCACTTTTTTTGCTATTGGAGAACTCAGTTGTCATGGACTTGATTATTGTTTTCTTTAATGCTGGAACCCCAGTTGGGTCAAATCTCCAAACTGTAGCATGACAATTTCTTCAACTTTTGGTGATGCCACAGAGCACATGGGTTGTAGAGCTTTTAAAATTGAACCTTTCTTATGGCCCCGTTTGGCGCTAACATGGTTCACATCACTGTATCACCATTATAAATAATGATCTTTCCTTCTCACATTAATGTCATGACCTTTTCCTTTAAGATGAAGCATTTTATGGTGTGATGGCTAATAATGCGGTGAAATTTACAATACTTATAATCGTCAACTTTTATAGATTATTCAGGTTGCTTTGACTTAGAGAGTTCAATGACTTCTTTAGCTAGCAACTCGTCAAGAATCGCAGGAACATCAGAGTCGGGAAAAGGATATATCTTTGTTTGTAACTCCGTCAAGGTTGCTTGATTTTTTACTTCTCGCATTTGCTGCTTTGGAGCTTTCTCTTTCAATTTTATCTTGTGGAGGCCTTCGTAGAACTCACAATTATCACCATAGATTTCCTAATTTGGTTCTCTGATGAGTCCTTAATCTTTTGACTTCTTTGCTAGGATCAAAGACGGGTGACGTCGTTCCATGACTTGCAATGCTTAGCTCCATTTCATGCACGCGCGTAGCTAATTCTTTAAAAGTTTGAGGCTTAATTCCTTGAAGGATATACACAAGGCCCCACTGTTTCCCTTGAATACAAACTTCAACTGTGGAAGTTTCAAAAGTTGATCCTTGCAATCAAAACTCAATATTCACCAGCGATTGATGTAGTCCACTACAGGCTCATTTTTAAATTGTTTTGTGTTTGTCAACTCCATCATGCTAACCGTACGACAGATGCTATAGAAATGATTTTGGAAGTGACTTTATAGTTGCTCCCAATAATCAATTGATTCTGACTTCAAGTTTGTGTACTGATCAAAGGTGTTGTCTTTCAAAAAGAGAACAAACTTCTTGACAAGAAAACCATTATAAATACCAGCACTACTACAAGTCTCAACGAAATGAGCAATGTGTTGCCTTGGATTTTCCTTTCTATCAAATTATTAAAACTTTGGCGGTTGATATTCAATTGGAATCGGTAAGCCCTCAATTCGCTTAAAATACGGCTTTGAGTATCCTACAAAACTTTGTGACAAACTGACATATTGTGTCTTGGTGGTGTTTACAATCATATCTTTCAGTAGTTGAAATATTAGAGTGGACATTGAAGCAGATCGATTAGCACATTGATTGTCAATTGACTTGATGAGAGATTTACGATCAACTTTTCCTTACGGTGTTAGATTATAACTTAACTCTCCGGGGTTGTAGAGATCTAAATTGCTCATAAGTTGGTTAATTTGAAAATCTTTCTCATTAATGAACTTCTTTAAGGCTTCAATGGTCTGCTCCATCATTGCAAATTTCTCATTCATGTCAACCACATCAACCATGAAGGTGTTGAATTTCGTAGAAATTGGAGAATTAGTTGACTCCTCAGATTCTCCAAAGATGAAGACAATTTCAGATAGTTCGTCTGATAACATAAATGCAAGGTTGCCCCTGGGGTTGCAATTATGGTCGAAATTTGAGATTTTCTCCTTTTCATCATCTCCAAAAATGTGAAGTATTGAGATCCGTCTAAAGCATAAGCGTTGAGCTTACGTCGATTGATAGGGTAACAAGTTTGATTTCAGCAGATGCGGCAGTGGTAAACTTCTTGCATGAAATGTCATTAATTTTTTTGAAATCCATTGCAGTAGTTGAATTTGTGATTTTTCAATTCATAGAAGAGATGAAGAGCAAAACCAGTCCCACTGGGAGTGCCAAAATTTGTTCGCTATAAATTTTGTAGTACTAAAAATTAACTGCAAGCAAAAATAAAGAAGAAAGAAATTTTATTAAATGAATCTTGTGAGTGCAATTCTGTCGTTCTCTTGACTCTTTTCTTCTAAGTTTTTCTGTTATTCGAAGACCTTCCGTAGCATGTTTCTCAAGTATAAGATAATTCAGACCTCCTTCAAATGTGTTTGATCTCCGAAAACGTCGTGCAACACTTCTTCATATGGGTTGATCTCCGGAAAGAACGTTGTTGACTATCCCTTAAAGAGTTGTATAGTCAATGCAGATGCTTTCTCTAATGCTTGCACAATGCCTCTCGAAAATTATGTAACCCTCTTATTTATAGTGGTTGGAAGTAGGCAGTCCAAATATAAATAACCTCTTCTGTCTTATTCTTATTGATCCATCAAATCATCCAACTTATCACATATAATGTGACAAGATTGCTTGTGATTGATTAAAAATAGGTCTTTGAGACACTTGACGATGTTTCATTGGTTGTTGAACTTAATTTGGCTTGCCACATTCTTTAAACGTGTGGCCTCATCTTATTGGTCTTTAATTTGACTGGGATGTCACGTTATTTGACACGTGGCATGAATTTGTGCTTCCAGGTGAAATGACCCTTGATAAGGACTTTAAAATCGACTTATTATTTTTTCAAAGCCCAAAATAATTTTAGATCCAAATAAATATGGATCAACTTCAAATTTTGTATGATTTTGATCCAATAAAATTTTATGTGTACACAATATATACAATCTAGAGACAAAGTGCTTAAAAGCTATTTAGACATCTCTTTTCAAAATTGAAAGGAAAATAGCAAGCATTATATTCAGCAATACCACATGATCATATACATAAGTCATTAACATTGGACAACAATGTACTGTTCTTAGGCAAAATACATACTAGTTACGTCTCAGCCAAATTAGTTCAGCAGCAATGCAATATCTCTCTATTTTACAAAGTTATTGTCAAGAAAATAAAACGAAACAACAATGTTAAGCTGATGATGGAAGAAAAGAATGCTAAATTAAATCAAATTTGACAGTAGATTCTCCACGCTATTTAAAATTCTACTAGACAATCTACATACAACAGAATGAATTGTACTTTCGGATGATAAATAAGGATGTAAATAAAAGAAAAGACATCAAAACTCCCCGAACTTGTCGCCAAAACTCACTTTATACTCTAAACTAATCAGGCAATTATTTACCCCCTTAACAACTTTAAAGTGAATTAATTTCAGCCCCTACGACTGACGTGGCAAAAAAAAAAGGAAAGCAAGTGAAATTTTTTTTAAAAAAAAAGAGCCCACTTTATTATTATTATTATTATTATATAATAGAAATAAAAAAATCCCTCCTTCCTCACCCATCCCACCCTCCAACACCCCTACCCCACTCCTCCCTTCAACTGCCATATCCACCACCAGTCCCACCTCCCCCACCACCACCAGTCGCCCCTCCCTCTAATTTCTCATCCTTCAATTCGTTAACTCAATAAGAAATATGAAATTGAATTTGAAAATTAAAAAATCTACATGGTTTGGATGTTTGGTTGTTGATTCAAGAAAATTTGGTGTTGATTTGATCGAATTTATCAGGTGGATTGAGTTTTTTTATCACTATTTTATGATAGTTTTCAATGATGATGATAGTGTTTTCCAGCAAAAATTTGCCGAAAAATCTGGGTGTGTGTGTGGGTGTGACTGTGTGGGAGTGTGGCTGTGTAGGGATGGATGGGGGTGTGGCTGTGTGGGGGTGGATGGGGGTGGATAGGGGTGTGGATGGTGGTGTGGTTGTGTAGGGGTTGGACGGGGATGGATGGTGGTGTGGCTGTGTGGGGGTGGATGGGGGTTCGTGCAGGTATAGCGGTTGCGGGGGAGGAGAAGATGGAAAATGAGGGGAGGGGGATTTTATTTAAAATATTTTATATATATTAAAAAATATGTATGTATGTATATATATATAATATTTATATATATTTTTATATATAGTAGTTTAGATATACGTGTCTCGTGCGTGTATCTCAATTTAGTGAGTTTAATTTTACAAAATCATTCAAAATATAAAAAGTACGGCGGTGTTTCAAAATGTTTATTACATTTTTTGTTTGTTAGCATCTTGACATTAGGACGACTTTTAGTTATTATTCAAAGTAGAAATTAGTCAATCGAAAAGCATATATATTAGTTTAAACACAAGAAAGTTTATAAAGAAGAGTACATTCTCTTTAGTCCTTCCTCGAGCCATTCTCTATCACCTCTTCTCTCTTTCTTTAATCTTCTTAATCTCTTCTTTCATCTTGTCTAATTTCATATCAACACAATTATCCTTTTGTTTGGATTGTTTAGGTTTGTCAGCTTCTTCAGAAGCTTCCTCAACTAATTCGTTCAACCCAATTAATTTCTCAATAATTTTTGATATTTTGAGAAAATTTCTCAAAAGATATTTTTGTCAACTAACATTTATATTTAGAATTTTATAATAGTAGGTAGATAGATTAAACTCGATTTAGCATGAATAATGTACTTGATCTACTTTCAAACTTAATTAGTAAGCTCAGAATTGAAAAATTCGACTATAATCCTAAATTTATATGTTCATTTATGCATATCAAAATTCAACACTTACTATAACTCTTATATTTAGAACTTAACTAACAACTTTAATTAAAGATTTAACTATAATAATAAAGAAATACTTAAATAACATAACTAAAACAAAGCCACAATTAAACAAAGGAAGGAAAAAAAAAAAGTGACAAACCTTTGATGTTTTTGACTACTTCATTCGGTGACGACTTGCTTATTTCTTTTAATTTTTGATAAAAAAATTTTTATTGAAGAAGAAATACGAGAGATTATCAAAAAAGAAGAATTTATTATTTACTAATTATTTAATCATAATTTATATATAATCTTTAAAGTTATTAACGAAAAGGAATAAAGAAAGATTGAGAAGATGATAATAATGAATACACACAAAAAAAGATAACTTGAATTAATAACAAAATAAGAAGAAAAAGTAGAAGTAGAGGTATGTTTCTAGTAATTTTTTATTTAAAATATTAGTTAAATAGAATTGTAGACTTTTTTTTATATATATATATAAGGTAAAATTTTATTTGATTTAGAAGTGTTAAATATTATGAATTCTTAAATTAAATAGTCAAACCAAAAAAAGTTATAACTAAAATTAATTGTTAACACAATTTTGATGAAAGATGGGAAGGATTTTTTGAATTTTTATTATTATATTATTTTTTTTGTTTCACGTTTAGAGGTGAAAATTTTTTTTAATCACAATTTTTTTATTATTATATTTTTCTTTTTAGTTTCACACGTTGTATTACTATTTTTTATGAAAGGAAAATCTTTTTGCCTTTTTATTTTTGGTTTCTGAATATGATTAGGTTTTGCAGATAGTAGAAAAGAAATTATATTTTTGCGAAGAAAGATTTTATTTTTTTTGGTAATATAGTTAATATTCAATATTATTTAAATGATAAAAAAAATGTGAAAAAACGATTTTGTCTAAAGTAAAGTATTTTAATGAAGGGCAAAAAGTTCAAACATTTCTAAGACCCTTCACACTTTTAATATATTATAAATTATATATATAACATTTAAAAAATACTTTATTTACATGGCTCCGACATGACGGTGATTTGGCACTGATATGTCAGCCAGTGTGATGCACTCTTTGTTATGACAGTGGTATTATATATTAAGGGGTGAATTTAATACACTTTAAACATGTTAAGGGGGTAAATAAATAGAAGTTTAATTTAAGTGTTAAAGTGAGTTTTGACAACAAGTTCAAGGGGTTTTGATGTATTATCTCAGTAAATAACTTACATAAGATTATACTCAACTTTTGAAAAAAAAAATTGTCAGATTTAATACGCGTTGATTGACACAAGAATATTGATACTGCAAAAAAGAATCACTTATTATGAAAATTTCCTCGAATAGGAAAAAACCCCTGTAAATTTTACAAACTCTATGCTCGTTACATCACAGAGAAGTCAATATCCCTCAAAAATGCTATGAGTTCTGATAAAATGCACCTTTGTTGATGGTATCAACCGAAAATGAAATAACACTGCAATTTTTTCAATCTTCAGTTACCTCTGAGAAGCGACTGGTTATCATTATGTTTCAAGGGGCTCTGTCAAAGGGCTTAGTATCATTGTAACAAACATCCCAAACAGCTTCCATGGCATCCTTACTGGCTGACTCCGTACAATATGGATTACCGGCCATTGATTTCATGACTCTTCGCCTTACACATTCCTTCAAGGGCCAAGTGAAGAAGAGAAAAAGTTAGAAACTAATCAACTATTAAGCAATTTCGTGTCATACATGCACGGAAAGATCAATATAAAGTAATAATATACAGATAGTTCATGCATTGAAGGATCAATATGAAGTTAATACATAAAGGAAAACCCAGGTGGATCCATGTCGGAGGGTGAGGGTGCAATGCCATCAGAGCACTTGGCTAAAATTTTCATAGATACATAAGCATTTTAGTGAGAAATGCTACATAGAAAAGGTTAACACCTGTAGTATCACAATCATTGTTCTGTTTGTCAATGGCCAGGGTGCCGGTGTTGGGCGAGGGACCGAATCCCCTATAGGCATGCCTGTTTGTTTTTTTCCCTTCACAAATGACTACCAGTTTACAAATGCATTTTCTTGTTTCCATTTTTGCCTTCACTTTTCTTCTTTTCGTAGTTTCCTTTATATGCTTCATTTTTGCTTAGAATGTGATTTTAATCTTTTTCCCCTTTTATTGCTCCCAGCTACATTTTATTTATTGATTTCTAATTTTTCAACAAAGGCAACAGGAAAAAGGACTGATTTGTGCTAGTTCATTGAATTAACTTTTACACCATGTTAAAAGTTCTTGTTTTTGTTTGGAAATCAAACTATTTATTAATGTTTGTAAAGATAATTTGTGAATTTTTGTAATGAAAATATTTCACTTATAAGTTGATGGGAGGGGTATTGTCCCTTACAAAAGTTGTTCGGCTCTTGGTTTTTAATAGAACTCATCATAATTTATACTTCGCTAGTTACCATGACTAAGTACATTATGCCTGACGCCTAGTTGCATATTCAAAAAATTAGTTTTCTTGTTTAAGTTTCTCTCATTTTTGTTAACTCCTGTGAGAGCTCATTCACATTGCCGGTCCCAAGCCCGGATAAAGGAGGAGAGTTGTCGAGGATCAATCGGAAATAGATTATCTACCCCATACAGGTAGGGGCAAGGTTGCATACATGTTACCCTCCCCAAACCCCACTCATGGGATAACACTGAGTTTGTTGTTGTTCAATGTCCTTCACTAGTGATAAATCATGGCACCCGCAACCTTCAAATCCTGGATCTGCCTATGGGCAAACCTAACAATCCATCTTTTCCGATTCATTATTATCTTTCAATTAAGTTCATGAATAGCTTTAGAGTTCACATAACTGTCAAGTCCTTAAGGTACATGGGGCCAAAGGCTGAGGTACTATCTCCTGCATCATGAATCTTTTCTAAAGATGAATCCAATACAAATACTGCACTATTTGGTACTTCAGTAAAAGGGTTCTGGGAATTGGTTTTTTGGAAATTTTTGTGTTAAGAAATCCAACTTTTGGATAAATATCAATATAGCCTTAAAACAATGTCGATGCTTTTATATGGTTAAAATTTATTAGAAAAATTGACTAGAATATTTTTCCTGCTACTGAATTTATTTAGGAACTGCCAAGAGGGGGAAGAAACAAAAAAATAACTTGGTCCTGTCAAACAAAACTAATTGGTTAGGAAAAGGGGGAGAGGAGGTGTCTGATTGTAAAGCATAAAACATAAAAGAGAACAAAAATCAATGTAGATGCTCGGACACCTAACCTGGTGGGTAGTAAACAAACACTGAACCTAACTCAAAACAGGAGCTAAATCACAAGGTAAGACTTTTCCAACACCATATAAAGAGACCACAGCGCTACCTTCAACCAATGTTGGACTCTAACACCACTACCTTCAACCAATATGGAACTTCAACACTGCTACTTTCAATCAATGTGGGGCTCTTAACAACCCAGGATTGTCTATAACCACCATATAAAGAGACTATAGCCCATGTTTTTTTACAAATGTGGGACTCTTTAACAGTTGGGAAAAGATAGACTGGGGTTGGGATTGCTTTGGGCCCTAAGAAATAACATTTTGAGAAAGACCGAGATGCAATGGAGGTCAAAACAGTAAAGATAGGGGGAGAACTTAGTAAAAGTGCACTCAATGATGTGACAGCTTCATCAATTAAAGACAGCGAAGTAACTTTAAGGCATCTATGACAAGAATGCCGAGTTGGATCACTGAGAAAAGAACTTGAGACTTGCAATAGGAGCTGTCAAGTGACCATGATGGTAAAAATCAGCCCAGATCCGTTAAGTATTTCGAGAGATTACTGTTAACAAGTGTGGTGTACACATAAAGTTGAAAAAAGCAATGTCATTAGTACCATAGTGGCAACAAAAAAAGGATACTATAAAATTATTCAAATAAGACCAAAAAGGAACACATCAATCACTGTCATTGGCCAAAATTACAATTCAAAGAGATGTATCTTTCATTTCTATTGGTGGGAATCTTTCCCTTTGTATATAGCTGTCCATCCATAAAAGATATGTAACTCAGAATAATGTCAAGTAGGTAAATAGAACTGCCCAATTCAGGCTAAATCGTAACCCCCCAACCCTGTGACCCTCTTAACCCTTGGAAAAAGAACTAGGTATAAGTAAATACAAAATCATGATTGAGAATATATAACAGCAGCCAAAGTCAGCAATGCAATGCAGCAGGTTATCAGCTAGTATACTAGCCAACATCATTCATTTGCTAATTGAAAACCATTGGTCCAAATACCAGGTAGCTCGAAAGCTTGCAAGACAAAATGTTCCAGAAAGACTATAGGTGGCAAATTAAAAGAATACTGCTTATATTAAAAGCTTGTCATGAACATGGAGTTTCGATTAAATAATTAGATGTTCCACCATGCAAAGTTTTTAATATTAGCAATTTAAGTCGGACACATTCCTTCTAAGTCCTAAATTTGACATGTCAATAAGAAAGACGAAACTACGTCCATATCAAGCTTATGCCACAATGACGGAAACAAGTTCAAAGCTGCTACATATTTGCTTCAACATTCAACTGGGGCAGAGGTGTTTCGGATGGGATGCAACTCCTGGTTCAAACTCTCCAACTGAATTTTTTCACCTCCACAATAATTATTCCGATATCAATATAAAATCAGCTGAACTGGTGCCACTATGTTATTTCCTTCTATTAACAACCAAGTAGTATATGTGCTGTCCAGAATGTACACAATATAGCTAGGACAGGAAAGAAAGACACAATAACCGAGGTGAAGTAAAATACAACTCTACACAGATAATTGCAGAAGCAAACACTTTATCAAAAAAAAATTATAGGAGAAAACACGAATGATCACAAAACTCACTTGCTCATGGCCGCGTATCTTAAGGTAACCTCTCAGTAATTCCCGTTTGTAATGGCAATCACCGCTAAGATGGCCAGCTCTAATCTGTAAACACAGTTACAAAGAATTCATGTTCAATAGTCGAAGATAACTCAAAAGTACAAGAATTAGCATAAAAGTGAGACTTGAGAGCACGAACTTCGCTACAAGCATGATGAGCACAGTTGGCCCAGTCCAAATTTGCAGCACGACAGTCGTCATATGCATGAATTAACTCATGTATGACAACTTGATTCACCTCATCTTGAATGTTCATGTAATTACTGCAAACAATTATCTTAATAGCCAAAGAAAAACAAGGTCAGTTAAGATTTGAGGATGACAGACAACCAACAAAATACAAAAACAGAAGATAACCACACACATATAAACGCTTAACAAAAACAGAAAGAAAGGTAACAAAACTATCAAGAGGAAAAAATTATTAGTGCTGAAACTGACATTCAAGATTTCTATGTTGGCTATTCCTGACATGAAAAGGGGTGAACAAATATCCAAAAAATAGGAAAAATAAAAATATTAAGTAATAAAAAACATCATAAATTTCAGTAGTGCTTTACTGGGTGTCCAAACTATTCACACACTATATGGGTGGATGCAGCTCAGGAGCTGCAGGGCGCATCCTCTATGCTTGGACAAACAATATATATAGTTTAAATATTTTAAATAAATATAAATCTTAAGTCTTCATCCGTTATCATGAAGGAGAAGTTAGTGTAGAGGTGTCTGCACCCACTAACTTAATCCTGAATTCATCTTCGACACTATCTAGCACTGTCGGTCCTCCACTGACCAACAGGGTTTCAATTGAATTTGCCAACTCCAAGACACAAGTCTAGCATAACTATATTTAAAACGCCTATTTAAAACACTACACAAAAAGTTCTTCAAATCCACAACCGGCAGAAACTCAAAATTGACCACCTGAACCTCATTAGGTTTCAAACAGTAAAGGGATAAGAAATCATGGTTGATTACCCCATGTCCGCGAACATAGCCACCGCTGACCTTCTTGTCGCAATGGATAGCTTTTATGAAGTTATCACCAATTCGGCAACCAGATTTCTCCAAATGTTCCTTTAAGAACTTCACCATCGGAGCTGCAATAAAAATGCATATCATTCAACATCATTCAATCACCGTTCAATCTTAACCTAGTTTGGGCCAGCTATATAAATTAAGTAAATCCATTCTATTGTATTCAAGTCCACTTACTCATACCAAATGAATTTATCCTGTAGCTTTGTTTTTGTGAGAATGGTGGCTGGATCAGCTTGAGGGTATTTGTATTTTCTCATAACTTGTCACAATTTATCTTTTGAGGTAAATTTAAACTAAAAGTATAAAACCGAAAAACTAAGGGTTCGAATTGAATGGATGTTAATAACTAGGTCTGAAATTAAATCCAATCAAGAAATCTATTACGGAAAGAGATATGGAGATGTGAAGAACATACTTCTAAGACTTCTTCGGATCATGTCTTGGCATTCCTGCACCGTACTTCCGCCGTTGACGGTGGATGACTCTGCCATTGGGTTGGTCACTTTTGCTGGCTTTTCTCTGCAGGACTGACAGTAACAAGTTCATGGGTCAACTCCAGGGCATATTTTTTTATGAACCTCTATTGTATAGGACCTTTTCATGTAACTTCATTTGAGCATTTCATAGTCTAGTATGGGATCCACACTCACATAGGACTGCAGATAGTGCTAGAAAATGCACATTCTTTAATATGGATTAAAAAAAAAGGGTTAATTAACTTATTTATGGCTTCTTGATTACTGTTGTTATTAGGAATCCAAGAGTTCGGAACCAATATATGTCATCACTTTAAAAAAGTGACCAATCTATGTCATATAAATAAGGGCACTTTTTTAGTGCACAATTCATTTATTTATAAATTGTGCACTTAAAAAGTGCACAATTCATTTTTTCCAAATTGTGCACTTATTTAATGCACAATCCATTTATTTCTAGATTGTGCACTTTTTTAGTGCATAATCCATTTAAATGTTGTGCATTTTTTTGTGCACAATTTGAAAAAAAAAATGAATTGTGCACTTTTTAATCCATTCAGTCAACGACTCATCATCATTGATAATCCATTCTCCGATAATTTACCAGACCTTTTGATGAGAAGGAATTTGAATATTGTCCGATTATAAACAAATCACAATTGTCACTTTTAATTTTCATCCTTTTAAAAATTGAATCAACAAATTCTTGATAACCAATTGAAATTGGATACTTGACGTTGCACTTGGGAGAAATATTATAATATATTGTATTACCCTCATGAACAATTTCATCATCCCAAAAAAGTGCTACTTTGATACGTTCACTATTCATTCTCTAAGACTCAAATGAATAAAAATTTAGCAAAACTATAAAAATATTTGAAGATGTTGCAGTGAAGAAGATGATGTTTTCCCTTTATATAGAAATTGAACATGATAATGTGCACATTTTATGTGCAATGTGCACATATTCAAATTTCACATCAATATGACTGAGATGTGGCAGATTGACGTTGAAATGTTAGAATAAGATAGTGCATTGAAAAGTTCACAAAGAATTTATTTATAGATTGTGCACTTCACAATTCATTCACAATCTATAAATAAATGAATTGTGCACTTATTTGGAAAAAAATAAATTGTGCACTTTTTAAGTGAACAATCTATAAATAAATGGATTGTGCACTAAAAAAGTGCACAATCCATAAATTAATGGATTGTGCACAAAAGAAGTGCACAATCTGAAATTTACTTTACCCACGCCGTTTGACACTTTCGTTAAAATTTAAAAGGATTATGCACTAAATAAATGCACAAAGCATACTTTGGTAACTTTTTATTTATATGGCATAGATTGATCACTTTTTTAAAATGATAGCATATCTTGGTTCCGGACTCGAAATCCAAGGTAAGGCTTAGAAACAGCCTCTTGCAGAAATGCAAGGTAAGGTTGCGTACAATAGTCCCTTGTGGTTGAACCCTTCCCCAAAATCTGCACATAGCAGGAGCTTTAGTGCACCAGGCTGCTCTTTTGGGACAATCCCTAGCCTCAATATTTGTTATCAAAACTTCACCATTCGTTTCTTCCTTTCTTTGTTCAATATCCTTCTTGTTTGTAGTTCATATATATCACGCTTAACACATATTTGTCCAACTACAGACTAAAGTACACCATCTTGGAAGAGCCAAAAAAGATAGAACACTAAAAGAACTGATTTGTTTACCTATGTACTCCTCAAAATTATTGGAAGAGAAGAAACGAGAACCAAAGAAATATTTGAAGCATTCTTGGGATAATTTCTCCAAAAGGATTCTTCATCGGTTTAGTAAATGTTTCAAACATTCTTTGGATAATTGCTCCAAAAGGATTCTTCATCCGTTTTGTGTGACAAATTTCATAGAAATCGTTCTGCAATTTCAGAGATGAGAAGAGAGAACAAGCAACGAAATTACCTCGAACTTTCTGTGAGCTTGTAAACTCAAAATGAAGAGAGGAACATTAATATGTATAATCAAAGAGAGAAAAGGAAAAAAAGGCTTTCACTCAAAGTAGTCCCCATTCTTTGAGGTGGTGAACTAATAGTCCTCTTAACTTACCAAAAGTGGTGCACAATTAGTGCTATGCTATGTTAGGCGAACTCTTCAAAAATCCTTGATGCACCTGTGTCGACACGACATGAGTGTGGGTGTGGGTGTGGGTGTGGGTGTGTGATATGAGACAAAATACGGAAACGAACACAAAGTACGGAAATCAAACGACTATAACAGAAAGACGATAAGTAGATAGACACAATAGAAAGAATGCAGGCAAACCAATGGTATATTAAACCAAGGCCCTCAAACGTAATTCTACTATAAGCACCTAATCCTACGACCGAGAAAGGAATTGAACCCCCTCACAACCAACGTCTCTAGACAATCAATGAAGCTCCCAACAAGCTCAATAAACACTCTCAAGTGTAAACTCATCAAAAAAATCATCTAAGTCTAAGAAAAGAGGAAACCTAGCTATTCATAGCAATGGGTTATTTATTACAAAACGGGCCCACTTGGTGGGAATATACTAGGTATATTGTTGTTGTTGTTGTGGGCCCGAACGTGACCCTAAGTGTCAGATGGGCCCAAAAGTGACACAAGTGTCAAATACCCAAAGAAAGAGACTCCTCCATCGCCATCCTCATCATGGTGGATCGCAAAACTCCTTTCATCTCTAAAGCTTCGCCAATTACCCTGAGTTAGAATCTTTGGGGTAATTCGACTTGTATCATCTACTTCTTCTTGAAGAAAATTTGTCCTCAAATTCAAGAAACATCATTTTCAAGACCAAGATCCTCGAGGAACTCATTGGAATTGGGAAGGTTCATAACTCGCTTAACCAAAAAAAATGGAATGTTAACCTCTCCTTCTTGAGGCAAAACCTCTTCATTAGGCACTTTGTCGGCAAGTGTATTTGGGACGGTGACAAGTTACTAATACACATTTTCAAGTCACTATTACACATTTCAAGTAACTACACTTAACCATTTTCAAGTCATTAGTTCAATATTTCAAGTGAGTACAACAACAACAAACCCAGTGCATTCCCACATAGTGAGGTCTGGGGAGGGTAAGATGTACGCAGTCCATACCTCTACCTCTAAAGAAGTAGAAAGGCTGTTTTCGATAGACCCCCGGCTCAAGACACGGAATACTAAACAAATTCATAGTAAAGCATGGAACAAGATGGCATAACATAAATACGACACCCACAAGTAATAATAGTAAACAGAGAAAAGTAAACAGACTCGTAATAAAGCATGAAACAAGGTATCATAACAAGAATAATACCCTCACCAAGTAATTCCCTACACTAGCGACCCAAACTGACCCTAGCCTTCTGCCCTAATTCGCGTCTTCTAGATCTTCCTATCTAGGGTCATGTCCTCAGTGAGCTGTAACTGCTCCATGTCCCGCCTAATCACCTCTCCCTAGTACTTGTTCGGCCTACCCCTACCCCGCCTAAAACCATCCAGAGCTAGCCTCTCACACCTATGAACCAGGGCACCCATGCCCCTCCTCATCACGTGTCCGAACCATCTCAATCGGACTTCCCGCATCTTATTCTCCACTGGAGTCACACCAACCTTCTCCCTGATAGTCTCATTCTGAACTCTATCCCCCCTAGTCAGCCTACACATCCAACGCAACATCCGCATTTCCGCCACCTTCATTTTTTGAATGTGGGAGTTCTTAACTGGCCAACACTCCGCTCCATACAACATGGCCGGACGGACAACCACCCTGTAGAATTTGCCTTTAAACTTGGGCGGCACCTTCTTATCACACAACACCCCCGAAGCGAGCTTCCACTTCATCCATCCCGCCCTAATACGGTGCGAGACCTCCTCGTCAATATTGAGGAAACCAATAACAAAATATTGAGAATTTCTCTACTACGTTGTATACAGAGAGCAGACGCTTAACTCTTAACTGCACTAAGCACGTTCGTCTTGAAGTTATGTACAAAGAAATTACTGATTTCTAATATCTCAATTGTCTTTAATGCTTTTAATATTTCTCTTTCCCCTCTCCTTGAAAGAAAAAAATAGGGACACCAATGACTACATGAATACAACTACAACACAAAATATAGTACCTCAAATACTTCCCAGAAGTAACAGTCAATCTGTTTCTACTGTTTGCCACATCTTTAACAACTTTACCAGCATCCAATCTTGCATAAGTGAGGTTATAGAACAACAACTCAGCCACATTAAGGTTTCCCGAGTAGAACTTTTATTGTAGCATAACATTTAACTTTTTGCCTAAGCTATGGAATTCACTGGATATGAATGAGCTAACTTGTTAATTAAGTTGAAAGTTGTCCCTCGAGAGCTCCAAAAGTCCTTTTGTCCCTCGAGAGCTCCAAGTGAGTACACTTACTCATTTTCAAAACACGAATTCACATTTTCAAGCAACTAATTTACTTAACCATTTTCAAAACACAAGGTCACATTTTCAAGTAACTAAACTAATTCACTTAATCATTTTCAAAACACAATTCACATTCTCAAGTTACTAGACGTAACCATTTTCAAAACACAGGTTCACATTCTCAAGTAACTAATTCACATTTCAAGTAACTACCCTTAACCATATTCAAGTCTAATTCACATTTTTAAGTAACTACACTTAACCATTCTCAAGCCACTAGTTCAATATTTCAAGTCACTACACTTAACCATTTTCAAAAAACAAGTTCACATTCGCAGATATTATACTTAACCATTAACAAGTCACTAGTTTAATACTTCAAGTAACTACACTTAACCATTTTCAATTTCAAGTCAATACACTTAACCATTTTTCAAGTTACTAACTCACATTTCAAGTGACTACACTTTATCATTTTCAAGTAACTAATTCAAATTTTTAAGTAACTACACTTATGACTTAACCATTTTCAAGTAAATAATTCACATTTCATGTAACTCCACAAAACCATTTTCAAGTAACTAACTCACATGTCAAGTCAATACACTTAACCATTTTCAAGTCACTAATTCACATTTCAAGTGACTACACTTAACCATTTTCAAAGCACTAATTCACATTCCAAGTGACTATACTTAATCATTTTCAACTCACCAGTACACATAATCATTTTCAACTCACTAGTACACAATTCAAGTAACTACACTTAACCATTTTTAAGTCGCTAATTCACATTTCAAGTTACTAATTCACATTTCAAGTCACTACACAACCATTTTCAAGTAACTGATTCACATTTCAAGTGACTACACTTAACCATTTTCAAGTAACTACACTTAAGGATTTTTAATTCACAAGTTCACAATTTCAAGTCACTACATTTAACCATTTTCTGGTCATCACTAGTTTCACATTTTCAATTGTAATATAAGTCAAACATTTCAACAAATTTAATAAAGCAAATAAGTAGAGGCGTCGCGTGTCCCTCTCACACCATACAATCATCACAAAACCTGCGGCTTTCAAAGCCTTCTATAGCAAATAATCCCACCATAACACTACATGTAAAGACTTCACTGTAAGAAAATAGAGAGAAATAAACTTACTTTTGCTTGGCCTAAGTAAAAAAGAAAGAGACAAGCGGTCGCCGAAAAATAGCAAAGAAATCCTTTTTTCCAAATTCAGGATCTGTCAAAAAACAACACCAAAAAAACTTGCTACTTCACATCAAGTAACTACAATTAACCATTTTCAAGTCACAAGTTCACAATTTCAAGTAACTACAGCTAACCATTTTCAAGTCACTAAATCACATCTCAAATAACTATACTTAACCATTTTCAAGTCACTGGTTCTCAATTTTAGGTGTTCAGCATCTGGAATGATAGCATGCATAAGCTTACAATATAGCTATACATATTCTAGAATACAAATACTTATGATAAAGTATATCAACTACAATGCTAGAAATGTGACTCATTGTCAAAAAACATGATTCGGGCACAGATATGAAAAAGTTACATTTGAACTGCAAATAAGAAACTACTACTGCCAATTACATTATAATACTAGGCTTGGTAGGAGTCTTTTTGGTCTATATAGAGACATATAGAAAATAGAAATCTAAACATCTAGTGTTGAAGAATCCCAATTATGCAGAAATGGAATAAAACAGGCAAATTAAACAAAATGGATATTGAGACTCATGAAACCATCCCTAATCAGTGGCGGATTCATCTGAGGTTCGAAAATAAAAACATAAAAAATAATGCAAGTCCTTAAGAATTGAAATTTGGAAGTTGAGGTGCATTTTAAATGCCCTGGACCGTATAAATTCTGGATGTACTAGAATCCATCTAGGTGTTAAGAATATCTGCAGGTTCTTAGAGTTTCTTTTGCTGTAAATATAGACCAATGCTCCCTGACAATTTAGCTAAATCGTTTTGTTAATGTTCTGCTAAATATGAATAAAAATTTCCAGTTCCTTTTTGATAATTAGTAATTGGCGGTGTATTTTAGTAAGTTTGAATGTATTTAAACCCACTAAACTTAGAAGTGGAGCTTGTTAGTTTTACTGAGCTCACATAAAACCAATTCTGGCATATACCAACTCACATAGGAGTATTATGTTACAGAAAAAAAAAAAAACTAAACATGACAACACAAAACAACCAAACATCAAAAGAATCGAAACAAAGCAAGAATGCATGGGCTAGAACTTTAAGAACATTGTTTGAAACAACGAAGGTTGGCGGAGTTGAAACAAGTAGTAGGTCGGACAAAACATAGCACAAAAATCAATGAAGATTACCTTAAAACTGAACGTACAATCAAACAGAGCACAAACCGCTGGAGTTACTGTCCGTCCGTCGGCGGCGTTGCTGCGACGGCGGCTGCTGGGGTCTTTGGTGAGAGAGAGATCGTTGGCTGTCGTTGCGTTGCTTTACGTCCGCCGAGAGAGATGAGCGTTGGCTGCTGCTCTGTTGCTGTCCGTCGGCGGCGTTGGCTGTCGTGATAGCGTGAGAGAGAGAGAGTTGTTTGAAATGTGAGTAGCAGGGTAAAGGAAATGGGTAATTAGGATGGGTTGGGTCGGGTTAGGATTGGGCTGGGTCGGATAAAATCAATGCATTTCGTATATTAGGATGAATTTTCGATTAATTAGCTTTTGAATATGATATTATATACCTCCTAATACAGCATATTAATCTAATGAATTATCGGTTAATTAGCTTACATTATTATAACTTCAATAATTTATTATTATCTTGATCATATGATATCAAAGTACTATTCAAAATACTTAAATATATAGATTTATGTTAGCTGGCTTTTGGCTCCTCTGTACATAACTATACGAGATATTCGTATATATACATATATTTGAGTGACTATCAGCTTCGAAATACATACTATGTACTTCACATACACAAGTATATCACCCCATAATTCAACATATTTCATATATACTTTGATGAATTATCAGTTAATTTAGCTTACATTATTATAACTTTAAGGGGTCGTTTGGTAGAATGTATAAGATAATACTGAATAGGTTGTATTAATAATGTTGGGATTAATAGTGTTGGATTAGTAATACTGGAATTTTTTTTATGCAGTGTTTGGTTTGATGTATTGGAAATAATATGTATTGTTATATTTATAAAAGAATATTGTTTGTTTATAAAAATACCCTCGACATATTATATTTTGTGTATTTTCTTTGCAAAAATTTATTTTATTTTTAAAATAATAAAAATAATAAATATAAATAATAATTTACTTTGAAATTTTAAAATTTAATCATTCACTTACAAAAAAAAAAATTGTTATCTTTTCCTTATTTGTTCATTATTTGTTTGTTGTTCTCACTTTGTGGTGTTCTTGAGTTAGAGGAAGATACATGTAATTTTTGAATGAGACAATAGAATCATTATTAACATAAATTTATGTTTCGTAGATTGTTAAAGCTAAGTAAAGATTATTTTTATTTATAAATATCCTATTTACAAAATTAAATCTTATATGCAATTTGTTTTCGAATTTTGACCAATAAGTATTTTTTAAATTAATGGAGTAGTTTTTTTATGACTAAAATTATTTGGAGGGATATTATTATCTTGATAAATTGAAAGGCAAAATGACCTTCTAGACCCTTGTACTATGTCGGTTTTGTAAGTTGGACACTTCTACTTATATGTTTGTCATCTGGACCATTGAACCCATTAAAAAGTAATATTTTGCATCCTTTGACCGTTGACCTTGCCTATGTGGCATTGAAATGGTGACTAGGACAAAGAGAGTGTAACCACTCGCTTGGAGTGTGAGTGGGGGTCAATTTTTGGCCAATTTTACATTAAAATAATTTAAAAAATACTAAAATTTTAAAAAGGGTCCTTTTTTCCCTCCAACTTTTTAAATTCAAAAATATTTTTAAAATTTTAAAAATAATTTAAAATTTTTTAAAAAAATTTAAAAATATTTTCTTAAAATATATATATATATATATATATATATATATATATATATCCCTACCCCACCCCCACAGCCCACTTAGCCTCATCCCACCCCACTCTCAGCCCCCCACCCTACCCCAACGCCCGTCCAGCCCTTCCCCATCCCCACCCCAGCCCGTCCCCAGCCCCCACATCCTACAAGCCCCATCCCACCCCACCCCGCCCCACCCCCGTCCCTACCCCCACACCTCACCAGCCCCTCCCCACCCCACCCCCACCCCCT
>NC_061111.1:69691871-69693234 GCF_002878395.1 Capsicum annuum
TATTTTTTATTTTAATTTTCCCTCAATTCAATTCTTTTCATTTTTTTAATAAAAATTTAAATTGAAATTTTCTTGGGGGGATTAAAATTTAAATTTGAATTGAAAGTGAGTGATAGTAAATATTGAAAAAAAAATAGTGAATTTCGCTTGAAAAAAATTAAACTTTTTGTGAATTTTTTTAAAGATATTAAAATTTTAAAATAAAAAATTTATTATATTTGTATATATGAATTTATAGTTAAAAATTTAAATTAATTGGAGAAGAATTTTAATTATTTGGAATGAATTTGATGTTTAGTTTGTGAGCAAAAATAAAAACATGATTATTCAAATTTTTCTACAATTATAAATTTTTCTTATTTAATTAAATTAATTTTAATATTTAATTTGTTATTTAGCATTTTAAAAATGACTTGAAATTTAATGTAATACGTTTTTTAATTTTTTTTAAATGATGTGGCAGATGAGGCTGACATAGCAGCTGACACGGGGAGAGTGTATTTCATTCACCAAAAAGGGGTTTAAAATGTTGCTTTTTAGTGGGTTCAGGGGTCCAGATGACAAACATGTAAGTAAAAGTATCCAACTTACAAAATTGACATAGTACAAGGGGCCAGAAGGTCATTTTGCCAAATTGAAAAGAAGTAACTCACATTAGATAAATTGAAAAAGTTTTAGAAAAAAAAATTGAGGCCATTTTTGTCTTTACACATATTTATCCATGGATGACTAATACCACCAAATTGAGTGTATTAGTTATACACCCTATAACACCATATAGGGTGTATAACTAATCCATGTATTAGTTATACATTGCTCCATAATTGCTACCAAACAATGTATTAAATTGAGAAAAGATATCTTTTCCCCCCTGACTTGTCATCCCAACTCACTTTAGCACTTAAACTCAGCTTTCGTTTATTTACCCCCCTTAACAACTTTAAAATGTATTAATTTCACCCCTCAAGACTAAATACCAATCTCACAACGGAGAGTAAATCACACGTGCCAAAACATCAGCGCCACATCACTGCCACGTCGGAGCCACGTAAATAAAATATTTTTTAATTTTTTTATATATATAAGAAAATATATAAAATATATAAAAATATTATATATATACATATTTTAAAATATATATAAAATATTTTTTTTAAAAAAAATACCCCCACCCCCATTTTCCATCTTCTTCATAACCACCCCTCCTTCCCCCTCCCCCCCGCCCCTGCCCCTGCCTCTTTCTTTCACCACCTCCCATCCACCCCCACACAACCACACCTATAGACCTCCCCTCCATAAATCTACCCCCCGCCCCTGCAAACACCCCGTCCACCCCCACCCTGCAAACATGTTTGTTTCATTC
>NC_061111.1:69693334-69694290 GCF_002878395.1 Capsicum annuum
AACTAAAAAAAAAATTCTTCTAGGAATAAAAAATTAGTCAAACTCGATTATGTTAAAAATCACAACATTTGATACAAGTATTTCATCAAACATCTTGAAGGCATCTCCAAAAAGGTTTCTTTGATAGTAAGTTGGTTTCAAAATCAACAATTCTTGTTCTACACCTCTACAAATTCTTAATTTTAAGATTTAACAACTATTGAATTACTATTTTCTAAGTTAGTATTAAAAATGCACTGCTAATTAATGGAGATAAAGAGAATTGGGTAGAGATGGTGGTGAGAACAATTGGGCAGAGATGGTGGTGAGAACAGTAGTGTGGGGGACGGGGTGGGGGTGAGGGGCATTGAAGAAGAAAGGCTTTTCCTTTCTTTATATATATATATATATATATATATATATATATATATATATATAAAAAAATAAAAATAATAATAAAAAAAAAAAAAAAAGTGGGGCCATATCATTTTTTAATGAAAAACGCATTTTTTTCTTTTTACAAAAAAAAAATCACGGGGGGTAAATAAAGAGAAGTTAAGTTTAAGTTCTAAAGTGAGTTGGGAGGACAAGTTTAGGGAAGAAAAAATGTCTTTTATCTATTAAATTCCACCATTTTATCCATGGATTATGAACATAATCCATCCTACCTAATGGGTCCTAGAAGTATATTATTACTTTGATTTTTTCAAATCAAAGTATTCAATATATATATAACTTCAACAGTATTATTATAACTTCAACAGTATATTCAATACTAGTAAAAAACAGAAAAATCGACCACATGTGGTCGCTTTTTTTTATATATATAATTCAATATTATTTTTCAAAAAAAAAAAAGATTATCATTTTCTTTAATTCAAAAAAGCGATCACCAGTGGTCGCTTTTATAAATTTAATAAAATAATTTTTTAAAGAAAAGCGACCACTGTGGTCGCTTTTTTATATATTAATTTATT
>NC_061111.1:69707290-69713797 GCF_002878395.1 Capsicum annuum
TAGATATTCCCTCATTTCCATCCCAGAGCATTTTTAATTTCCCATTTATCAAAAACTACCACTATTGGCTCATTCTTCATCTAATTAGATAGATTAGATAAATGATCTAGCAAGAGTGACATTTCAATTTTGTTTACCGAATCACATGAAATTTTACCCAACTCCATATCTGGAATGTATGAAATACGTATGAACGGAGGAAGAAAGATAATTTTCTTCTTAAATTGAATTGAAATTTATTGGAATTTTTAGCAGATACAAATCGAAAGAAATTGATAAAACATCCCTAGAAACGGACTTCTGCTACTTAGACTTATTAATTAAGTTTTTAGGATTTTGTATAGAATATAAAAATAAAAATGATTCCATTTTTACCATTATTATGATAATACATATTCCAACCTTCTTGAATACCAGAAAAATAAATGGATTGGACATTTGATCTTTTCGCTGAGATAAAGGCATTAAAATCAGAAAGAGAATATATAGAATTAGAATCGGTTTTTTAGAATTTAACTCCCTTTTATGTTATGGATTTCATTGTTCAAAAAATGATTCGCAGAGAAGAGAGAGATTTTGTTTACGGATTTTTGAGTAGAATACGATTGTGAAGTGTATAAGAAAAGAAGGTTTGTATGGATTAAACACGTGTGGAGATATCTATAATATCCGTCTTTCTTCTCTTTTCTTGTTTTATTGTCGTTCTATGTTCTATTCGGGGCAACACAGGTTGTGCTCTATGAAAACAAAATTTAAATTTTCTATTCAATTCAAAATTCAAATTGAAGTATGATACTTTTCTTATATCTAATAATTCTATACTGGAAACATATATAAATAATATATATCCATCTAACAATTTCTCTTGGGGGGTTTACATATACTCATAATAATAGTTATAATTTATAATTGATAAGGATTTTTTGATTGAAAAAATCCATACTGATTAGTTATATATCAAGTTGTATTTTCTTATGTCATTAGGAAAACAAAAATTGGAGATTCAAATCCAAGAATTGTTCATGCATTCTAAGTCAATAGTTAATGGTTCCTATTTTCATAAAGTTGAATTTGGATTTTGCGACTGAAAATCCACATTTGATTTTTCAATAGATTTCAATAGAAAGGTAAGAGAAAGTTTTGAACATTATGAATTTTGAGATGAACTTAATCGAAATTGAAAGGATGAATCAAACACAATCAAAAGGGAAGAAGGATTAGGATTTCTATGACTTTTAGGAAAAATTTAGGAAAACAAAACTCAAGGTGCAAGTATGATAAAAAACAGTTCAGTAATCTGGGAAAGTTTTCATCTATTTTGTATTTGTAGCATTTTGGCGACATGGCCGAGTGGTAAGGCAGAGGACTGCAAATCCTTTTTTCCCCAGTTCAAATCCGGGTGTCGCCTGATCAACAAAAAACTAGAAATCTCTTCTTTTCTTCTGTTGATATAACCCGCTGAACGATTCCCCAGCAGAAGCAGAGAAGGCAGACTGTTGATACTTGTTTGATTCTAAACATCTGGTCTGGGGTTTTTTCTAAAAAAATTTAAATATTCTTGCATTGCATATCATTGCATATTTAGGCTTAGGTTAGGCTTCAAGGAAATATTCGAATGCTAGAGGGGCTATCAAAACTTTGCAATTACCTTCTACTACAAATAAAAATTTTATATTATTAATCCATTGTATAATGGCTGGACCTTGGGTTAGATTGGAGAGCCCGATAGGAAATATAAATATTTGTGGAAGAGGGCGGAAGATACTTTATTATATACGAGGAACTCACAAAAATCTCTGAGTGCTCAAGCATCCAATCAATTGAAATAAGGGTAAAAAAAAAAGAATAGGACCTATTATTCCTACATGTTCCATTAGTAACCTTCCTTACTGCGGATTTTGCTTGTGTTTAATCTTTCCCGATTAGAAATCATATAGGAATTTCTTATAAAATGAGCGAATTTATCGGATTGGTTTATTAATAGTCTTCGTTCTTTTTGACTCTGCGCCATTGATTCCACTATTATTAGTGAGGAATAATGGAACAATTCCTTTATATTTATAGAGATAGGGGACATAATTCATATGGATATAGTAAGTCTTGCTTGGGCTGCTTTAATGGTAGTCTTTACTTTTTCCCTTTCACTCGTAGTGTGGGGAAGGAGTGGACTCTAGGGGTCCTACTAATTGAGTTAAGAAAGCAAACTGTATCAATATCAATTGCTTTCTAGATCGTTCTGTAACACGTTTGGAACAAAATAAAAATATCTTCATTTTGAAATTCCATTGGACTCGACTGGAGTAATGTATTATAGGAATATCCTCCTTCAATCAAAGAGCTATTTCAGCGATTCCCATGTTTGTAGTTCGAAAGGAGAGGAACCCAGGAAATTTATTTGAACCTAATTCTTCCTAAATTTTCTAGTCCAATCAACGACCTCTTACTAGGTGATATTGATGAGAGCCGGACCCTTTTTTTATTTGTTTCTTTCTTTACTATTCAAAGAAGAAGTTTTTTGTTAAGTGTATACGCACTTTGTATGAGAAAGAAGGGATATAAACATAATGGTTGTCTAACGAGATACTATGCAGAATAAGGTTGTCAGGTGGGTCACATATTGCGCATTTACTGCTTTCAAATTTTTCAAATTCGATTTATACTTTATCGACTTATTTCATATCATGGTTCAGGCGTTAAAAATCAGTGAGGTTTACTCTTCCTTTTCGATGCCCGTGGAACTACTGTCAATGGTTTACTCAATTACTTATTGGGAATATTAAAAAAAAAGATTACTACGTGATTTTTTGAATATGCCTATATCTATCGCTTTTCCTTCATTGATTTGATTCGTTCAATAGATACCGAGATTCATATTGGAAATAAAAAATATAGTAATTCAAACTATAAGACATAAGAGTAATTCAGATTGATCAGAACAAATAGATATAGCAAATAAATGGAATTGGATGCTATGTCACTCCCATTTATGGAATTGATATTCACATATATCAAGATAATATTGTGGATTGATCTATAGATCCATATCAAATGCAACCTCTATCTTTATTTTAGTCCAGGGAGCAGCTACAATCTAACTAATAAATAGTATGGTAGAAAGAAATAGATGAATCTTTCTACCATACTATCTATCTATTAGAATACTGTCGATTCTAGTCCACTCATTTCATTAAAGACATGAAATTGGAATCTTTTTCATTTTATTTCGGCAATTTTGGCTAAGAACTCAGAAGTCAAGTTTCATTCAAATTAGTTAATAATTAATCGTTTTGACTGACTGTTTTTACGTAAATGATAAGTAGAAAAGCGGTAGGAACTAGAATAAATAGTGCAGTAGCAATAAATGCAAGAATATTTACTTCCATAATCTCATCGATTTTTTACTTCACAATAACCCAGGATTTAATCCCATAGAGATGATAAATCTTTGGCCTGTAAATTCAATGAATGAATATTACCTCTCGATGATCTTGAATCGGATCAATATCATGAATAACAATATCTGAACTATCAAATCAATTCGTCGTCGAGAATTGAATAGTATAACATAGGAAGTTCTTTTATCCATACCGCCCCAAACTTGGATTCCTGACCCAATCCAACCAAAATTCCTTTATTTATCATTTTTTATCATCTGTTCTTTTTTTCTCTCTAATCTATCTAGTTCCTTCTTGTACAATCATCTGATGAAGTCTCATCAAACAGCTCTTCCACTTCCAGTGGTCACATAGTTACAAACCCAAACAAACAATAAAAGCTAAATGGAAAAAGAAAGGAGTTTAGAACGAAACTATTTTTGACTTGGAAGACAAAGAAGTGTGATAAAGATGCGACCGTATAAAATGAATATTCATCAAATTTACTATTTTTTCAATTTGTTCTTTCGTCGATGGGGCCTTAAAACAAAATGAAAAATCGGAAAAATGATTCATTCCCCTTTCTAAGAGGAGTAGGATCTTTGGTTGATCTGTCCTTCCCCCTCCTTTCTTCGTAGATTATTAGCCCCGGGACACCTATACCAAAAGCTCAGTGTGCAATTTGCATGAAATCTATTTTTCAACTTCAAACTAGTAAGTGAGGTTCCATAAATCCGTATCCAGAAAAATAAATTGTTTTTTTTTGTTTTTTCTGGAAAGTATTTTCTTATATTCAATTTTGTATTGGACAAGAAAAGAATTCCCTTTGTGTATGCGCGCCTCAAAAAGGTATAGTACCCGATTCCATTACATGCATCGGGGTCAATCGAAAAAGCCAGCATTTCTTGGAATACTGACTATAATGCTACCAATAATTGTACTAATCCAACCGCATATTACCCAAAGGAAAGAAAAAAGAAATAAGGATTTCCCCTTTGCTTTGACAATGAAATTCTGCCCCCCGTCCCCTTCATAAAAAGGGAGAGATTTACATTGACAGGGAGGTGCTCTAACCAATTGAACTACAATCCCAGGGAAATATGGGATCTAGCAGAAATTTGATTCTTTTTTATCTCCGGATCGGGTATTTCTGAAGTACAAAGGGGTTATATCATCTCATGGTGGATTGTCGAATTATTGGGCTGAGCTGGATTTGAACCAGCGTAGACATATTGCCAATAGATTTACAGTCCATCCCCATTAACCGCTCAGGCATCGACCCAGGAAGAATCAATTTTAGATTTATTGGTAATCCAAGATCAACTTCCTTTCGTAGTACCCTACCCCGAGGAGAATTCGAATCCCCGCTGCCTCCTTGAAAGAGAGATATCCTAAACCACTAGATGATGGGGGCCCGCTTGACCAACAGCCATCATACTATGATCATAGTATGATCAGTTTTTTGAAATTGTCAATATAATCGAATGATTCTATCCGAGGGATCTTTCCCCCTTTCAAAATTGCATATAATTATTTTTTATTCTGATGAATTATTCATTCTAATCACAATTAGAAATCTAAAATCTAGTAGTAGTATTTTTTTTATTTTTGAATTATTTCAATTGAATTTATTTTGATTATTTTAGTTTCGATTATTTTAGTATTTAGAATTTTATTTCAATTTCTTTCACTTTCATTTGATTCATTGTTAAGACGAGATATCCTTATCTCCCTCCCACCAAGATAGGAAATTAACAAATGAGAAATCTAGTAAGATCAAGCAGAAAATTGTTTTTTATCCAAGCATTTAGTTCAAGAAACAAGTAGAATCTCTTCATTCCATGATTTGATGAAATATCTTGAATTTTATGTTAGATTGCTAGGTGTATGTACATGTATCAATCAAGTGAATTTTGTTCTGGTGGGATCAATTCAATAAAAGAAAAAAAGCAATTCGAGTCGGTCTTGAAACACTTCATTGCATTTTCTCCTAGACTTCCTAGGTAAATCCATGAGCCACTAGACACTATGTATCTACTGCACGTATTTAATGCATATATACTTATGTTTATAATATATGTACATATAGATATTTTATCCACATAGTGAATAATTCCGGAATTAAATAAAAAAGGCCCTTTTAACTCAGTGGTAGAGTAACGCCATGGTAAGGCGTAAGTCATCGGTTCAAATCCGATAAGGGGCTTTGTAAAACTCCAATCTAGTATTCATATTTAAGGGGAGAATTGTATTTTGATTTGTAATAAAAAAAGTAACTAACTGGATAATACATTATCATTATACTTAGTTATAAAGTTGAACATTTGTTTAGTCAATTTTCATTATTATGAATTTCTGAATAATGAAAAGTCACTTCTTGAATCACCCACCGAATATTCCTATTTTCCATTATACCAACCAAATCCATTTGAAAGGTTAGAAATCAACAAAAGAAAAAGGAAGTGGACCTGACCTATTGAATCATGACTATATTCGCTATTCTGATATTAAAATTCGATAGAGATGAAATTGGAGCAGTTGATTTTTTTTTTATTTCATTTTTTTGTTTTGGACTGCACAAGAATTTGTCGATATTTCCGATTAAATCTTCTTGTTACTAGATTTTCTATAGGAAAAATTATAGGAATAAATTGTTATTCCTTTCCTCTACAGATAAACCTTTCTTCCAAGTCACACCATAAGAGCCATTTATTATCTTTCTTTGATTCTAGATCAAAGATTAATTTCTATCTAGATTATATATCTATATTAAGTAGATTGTAGATTTCGATGTATATCTATCAGATCGTGGCTTCATGTAACAAATATTTCAATATCGTTGCATCCGGTATTTTTGTTTTGTTCCAACAGTGTGATGAAGAATAGATCCGAGAAAGAGACTTCATTTCCAGTCTCCTAGTTATTTTATTTATTTTATTGAATTTTAGATTTACTAAAGGGAAAAATAGTAGATTATCTCTTTTTCTAACAGACAAAAGAATCTAAAAATAAATATTTGCTCAAACTTTCTTTTTTCTTTTGATCCGTGGAAAGATATACTCTGGGGTTTTAGATTTATTTATATGAAGTATGAAGGAAAGGGACCGTTTGGTCCTTGAAGAGTTCTTTCAAT
>NC_061111.1:69713897-69718214 GCF_002878395.1 Capsicum annuum
ATCTCTTTTTCTAACAGACAAAAGAATCTAAAAATAAATATTTGCTCAAACTTTCTTTTTTCTTTTGATCCGTGGAAAGATATACTCTGGGGTTTTAGATTTATTTATATGAAGTATGAAGGAAAGGGACCGTTTGGTCCTTGAAGAGTTCTTTCAAAACAAGGGATTGATTGAATTGTCTTAATAAGATAATTCAGGTTCATATGCTTAGTCAGAAGGAATAATCCAATGGAGTTCATGGATTTACCTAGGTCAGTTTATGGGCTAATCAATAAAGGATTATTATCTTCGAAACCCATTGAAAAGGGCAGTGCAAGAGAAATCATACAAAAATGATCGAATCTTCGAATGCCCCGAAAAAGATATGAGGTTCTCGAAAATGGTCGAAGTAGTTGAATAGGAGGATCGCTATGACTATAGCCATTGGTAAGTTTACCAAAGACGAAAGTGATTTATTTGATATTATGGATGACTGGTTACGGATAGACCATTTCATTTTTGTAGGCTGGTCTGGTCTATTGCTCTTTCCTTGTGCCTATTTTGCTTTAGGGGGTTGGTTCACAGGTACAACCTTTGTAACTTTATGGTATACCCATGGATTGTCCAGTTCTTATTTGGAAGGCTGCAATTTCTTAACTGCCGTGGTTTCTACTCCTTCTAATAGTTTAGCACATTCGTTGTTGTTACTATGGGGTCCTAAAGCACAAGGAGATTTTACTCGTTGGTGTCAATTGGGGGGTTTGTGGGCTTTTTTTGCTCTCCATGGAGCTTTTGGCCTAATAGGTTTCATGTTACGTCAATTCGAGCTTGCTCGATCTGTTTAATTGAAACCTTATAATGCAATCGCATTCTCTGGTCCAATTGTTGTTTTTGTTTCTATATTTTTGATTTATCCATTAGGTCAGTCTGGTTGGTTCTTTGCACCTAGTTTTGGTGTAGCAGCTATATTTGGATTCATCCTATTTTTTCAAGGGTTTCATAATTGGACCTTGAACCCCTTTCATATATATGATGGGAGTTGCCGGTGTATTGGGCGCTGCTTTGCTATGCACCATTCATGGTGCTACCATAGAAAATACTTTATTTGAAGACGGTGATGGTGCAAATACATTCCATGCTGTTAACCCAACTCAAGCCGAAGAAACTTATTCAAAGGTCACCGCTAACCACTTTTGGTCCCAAATCTTTGGGGTTGCTTTTTCCAATAAACGTTGGTTACATTTCTTTATGTTATTTTTACCAGTAACCGGTTTATGGATGAGTGCTCTTGGAGTAGTCGGTCTAGCCCTGAACCTATGTGCCTATGACTTTGTTTCTCAGGAAATTCGTGCAGCGGAAGATCCTGATTTTGTGACTTTATACACCAAAAATATTCTCTTAAACGAAGGTATTCGCGCTTGGATGGTGGCTCAAGATCAGCCTCATGAAAACCTTATATTCCCCGAGGAGGTTCTACCACGTGGAAATGCTCTTTATTGGAACTTTATCCTTTGCTGGTCATGACCAAGAAACCATTGGTTTTGCTTGGTGGGCCGAGGATGCCCGACTTATCAATTTATCCAATAAACTACTAGGGGCTCGTGTAGCCCATGCTGGATTAATCGTATTTTGGGCCGGAGCAATGAACCTATTTGAAGTAGCCCATTTGGTACCTGAGAAGCCTATGTATGAACAAGGATTGATTTTACTTCCCCACCTAGCTACTCTAGGTTGGGGGGTAGGCCCTGGGGGAGAAGTTATAGATACCTTTCCATACTTTGTATCTGGAGTACTTCATTTAATTTCTTCTATAGTATTGGGCTTTGGCGGCATTTATCATGCACTTCTAGGACCTAAGACACTTGAAGAATCTTTTCCCTTCTTTGGTTATGTCTGATAAAATCGAAATAGAATGACTACAATTTTAGGTATTCACTTAATCTTGTTAGGTCTAGGTGCTTTCTTCTAGTATTCAAGGCTTTTTATTTTGGGGCTGTATATGATACCTGGGCTTCGGGAGGGGGAGATGTAAGAATAATTACCAACTTGACCCTTAGCCCGAGTATCATATTTGGTTATTTACTAAAATCCCCTTTTGGAGGGGAAGGATGGATTGTTAGTGTGGACGATTTAGAAGATATAATCAGAGGACATGTATGGTTAGGTTCCATTTGTATACTTGGTGGAATCTGGCATATCTTAACCAAACCCTTCGCATGGGCTCGACGTGCACTTGTATGGTTTGGAGAGGCTTACTTATCTTATAGTTTAGGGACTTTAGCCGTCTTTGGTTTCATTACTTGTTGTTTTGTCTGGTTCAATAATACCGCTTATTCTAGTGAATTTTACGGACCTACTGGACCAGAAGCTTCTCAAGCTCAAGCATTTACTTTTCTAGTTAGAGACCAACGCCTTGGGGATAACGTGGGATCTGCTTAAGGACCTACTGGTTTAGGTAAATATCTAATGCGTTCCCCAACTGGAGAAGTCATTTTTGGAGGAGAAACTATCCGTTTTTGGGATCTATGTGCTCCATGGTTAGAGTCTCTAAGGGGTCCAAATGGGTTAGACTTGAGTAGGTTGAAAAAAGACATACAACCTTGGCAGGAACGGCGTTCCGCAGAATATATGACTCATGCTCCTTTAGGTTCTTTAAATTCCGCGGGTGGTGTAGCTACTGAGATCAATGTAGTCAATTATGTCTCTCCTAGAAGTTGGTTAGCTACCTCTCATTTTGTTCTAGGATTCTTCTTCTTCGTAGGTCATTTGTGGCACGCGGGAAGGGCTTGTGCAGTTGCAGCAGGATTTGAAAAAGGAATTGATCATGACCTTGAACCTGTTCTTTTCATGACCCCTCTTAATTGAGATGAGACAAGAGATCCAATGCTTGAATGAAGTACAAATCACTTTGATTCAATCATACATCTTGGAATCAGCTTAAGTATTCCTTTTTTCTTTTTTTGTTTCAACTCATTTTATCTAATTTATATCAAATCTATTTTTCTGGCTTGGCTAGGTTGCATAGCCAAGCTATTCCCCTTTCTTTTGGATAGCAGATTGGGCAAAGCCACTAAAGAAAAAAATCTATTCCAGTAGCAAAAAAGGAGAGAGAGGGATTCGAACCCTCGATAGTTCTTTGTTCAAAACTATACCGGTTTTCAAGACCGGGGATATCAACCACTCAGCCATCTCCCCGAAAGACTATTTTTATTTTATTCCTCCGAATAGAACATGGCTATAGGGGTGGATACCCCCACTATCTATAGAAAGATCTTAGGTACGAACCCACCGGTCGATCTATCTATCCGTATATAGATATATGATCTAGCATGCCCATTTGTGAAATAAAAAATAAAATTCCATTTCTCTCCTCTCTCCGCCCCACTCCATGTATGAATAAAGTGTGAAAGGGGGAGTAGTAATAAGTCATATAGAATCAATGGATTCATGATAAAGTAAAATCCCTCGATGACATATTTTATCACAATTAATATTTGTCTTTCTGGTGGGTATCCTTAATTCTCTCATCTCTTGAACCTATTCGTCACAGACCCAAATGCCCCCTTAATTTTTCTCGGTTGTGAGACACATTAAATTTGAATCTAAGTCCCCAAAGAAAATGCAAATCAAATAAAGAAACACAAAAATTAGAGGGGGGGGGGGGGGTCAAACTTCTTGAATAAAAAGAATACAATTAAAAAAATAATTGGAATCGTTTTGAAGAATATGTGTCCCGGAACTGCACAAATAAGATCCGGTTATATATCATATATGTGGGTACATATTATGTATCAAGAACAAAAAAATGCGGTTATGGTCGAATGGTAAAATTTCTCTTTGCCAAGGAGAAGATGCAGGTTCGATTCCCGCTATCCACCCAAGATCCAAGATAAAGTAATTTTTTGAATATTTATTATTTAATTTCATAAACATCATTAAATGTATCCTTAAATTAAGGATTTGGTACAGTTGGCCGTGATAGTGTAGTGATTCTATCCCCCCCTACGTTTTCTTTTACCTTCCACCCCTAAAAAGTGAAAGGCGGGAATTAATTACTAGTTACCAAAGTCAACCCTAAAATAGTTTGGAAAAACAAAATGTTGCGGAGACAGGATTTGAACCCGTGACCTCAAGGTTATGAGCCTTGCGAGCTACCAAACTGCTCTACCCCGCGCCGAAGATAAGAACTTAAAACTAATAGACAAACAAGGATAAAATGCGCCCCTCCACCCCATCTGTACAAATAGAATAGCCCATTTATACCAACTTGATCTTGTTGCTCCTGGAAACAAACATGCATGAACCATTTCACGAAGTATGTGTCCAGATAGTCCAAAA
>NC_061111.1:69723714-69730741 GCF_002878395.1 Capsicum annuum
AATGAGCGCCTAGAAAAAAAGGCCATATGCATATAATGAAGAACCATAAGACTGAATTACCTGGGATACCTGTGTCCATAAGAAATCCACCCATTAACAGTAATAGAACTCTGTGCAAAGTTTTCTCCCGTGATATGAGTTACTACCCCTTGATCACTTACACTACCCCAAACATCTGACTGCATGTTCCAACTGAAATAGAATATTACTACCGAAATTGAATTGTACATCCAGAATAGTCCTAAGAAGACATGATCCCAGGCTGATACTTGACATGTACCCCTCTTCCAGGTCCATCACAAGGAAAACAAAAACCAAGATTTGCCTTATCTGGTATCAAATGAGAACTGTGAGCAAATAGAACACCTTTCAAGAGTATAAATACCATCACATGAATCGTAAATGTATAAAATTAATGTACCAAGAAATCGGCGGTTCCTAATGGAATAGGCAACAAAGCCACCTTGCCACCCACTGCCACTAACTCACCACCCCTCCAAGTTAAACTGGTGCTTGCTGTTGCACCAGGAGCCGTTGCACCAGGTGCTAAAGCATGGGTGTTTTGTATCTATTAAGCAAAAACGGGTTGTAATTGTATAGCGGTATCTGAAAACATATCTTGAGGACACCCTAAAGCGCTCATGGTATCATTATGAATATACAAACCAAAATTGTGAAAACCTAGAAATATACATGCCCAGTTGAGATGGGATTTGATTGCATCACGATGCCTAAGGACACGATCTAATAGATTGTTGTATCGAGTAGTTGGATCATAATCTCTTACCATAAAAATAGTTGCATGCGCGGTAACACCAACTATGAGAAATCCACCAATCCACATGTGATGTGTGAACAATGACAGTTGTGTACTATAGTCAGTAGCTAGATGTGGATAAGGGGGCATGGAATACATATGATGAGCTACAACAATGGTTAAAGAGCCTAACATAGCTAAGTAAAGAGATAATTGAGCATACCATGACGTTGTTAGGATCTCATTTAGTCCTTTATGGCCCTGACCTGTAAATGGACCTTTATGGGCTTCTAAAATATCTTTTAGTCCATGACCAATACCCAGTTGGTCTTATACATGTGACCCGCTATCAGGAAAAGAATTGCAATAGCTAAATGGTGATGGGCAATATCAGTCAGCCACAGACCCCCAGTTACTGGATCTAATCCTCCACGAAAAGTAAGAAAGTCCGCATATTTTGACCAATTCAAGGTGAAAAATGGGGTTGCTCCCTCGGCAAAACTGGGATAAAGTTGAGCCAAAAGATCTCGATTCAAGATAAATTCATGAGGAAGTGGTATCTCTTTAGGATCTACTCCAGCGTTTAGAAATTGGTTAATCGGTAAAGATACGTGTACTTGATGCCCCGCCCAAGAGAGAGACCCAAGTCCTAGTAGCCCTGCCAAATGGTGATTCAGCATAGATTCTACATCTTGAAACCAAGCCAATTTTGGCGCCGCTTTATGATAATGAAACCAACTAGCAAAAAGCATTAACGCTGCAAAGACCAATGCCCCAATTGTTGTACAATAGAGTTGTAATTCACTAGTTATTCCAGATGCTCTCCAAATCTGAAAAAAACCAGAGGTTATTTGTATTCCTCGGAAACCCCCGCCTACATCACCATTTAATATTTCTTGGCCCACTATTGGCCAAATCACCTGGGCACTAGGCCCAATGTGACTTGGATCACTTATCCATGCTTCATAATTAAAAAAACGAGCACCGTGGAAATACATGCCGCTCAACCAAAGAAAGATGATGGAGAGTTGACCGAAATGTGCACTAAATACTTTTCGAGAGATCTCCTCCAAATCACTGGTATGGCTATCGAAACCGTGAGCATCAGCATGTAGGTTCCAGATCCAAGTGGTAGTATCAGGCCCTTTAGCTATTGTTCTTGAGAAATGACCCGGTCTGGCCCATTCCTCGAAAGAAGTTTTTACGGGATCCCTATCTACCAAAATTTTAACTTCTGGTTCCGGCGAACGAATAATCATTGAGTCCTCCTCTTTCCGGACAACACATACAAAGAGACCCGCCAACAGTCAAATAATTAGTGAACCTTAGAGATAGAGAGATATTTCTATAATCAGTTCATTTCTCTTCTATTTTTCTATCTACCATCTATCTATTTTCTTTAGTTATTTACTAGAGCAATTATGATCTAGAAGTCAATCTGGGGAAAGTGTTCAGATCTATTATGACATAGCCTTGAGGCGCTCAACGGACCCTTTAACCTTTTAAAAACCTTTTTGGGCTTTGGATTGATCCAAAAACAACTTTTTGTGCAACCTAGTGTATATTCATAGAAGTTATTAGATGGAGCTCTTTAATTTTTTACCTAGAAGATTGTAATTACTCTATTCCAAATCACGCTAGTAGTCATTAGACACTACTAAGAGACATCCCCGGTATATATATATTTAGTGATTCAAGGGTTTCTTTTATTATTTTTAATACTAATAACTAATAAGAGTTTTGTTTAATTGAATTTTTTCATTTTAATATTTTTTAATATTTAATTTTTAATATTTAATATAAATAAATAATTTTAATATTTAATATATTAATATAAATAAATAATAAATAGAATAAAAAGAAGTCTATTTTGTCCTCTATCTGTCTTTTTTATTCCTAAAAAATAGCAGATGAATATAGAAGTGAAATAGAAGGCTTAGAAGGGAGATAATGAAATTATGTGATTGGGTCTTCCAAAAGCAAAGGAATGATCCGTTTTTTAGTTAACTGATCTGATGGGTCCAACAAACAATTAATTATAACAAATATCTAAATTCTAAATAAAGGATAATAAATAAACGGGGTCTTCTTTTATTCGAAACATCTCATGATCTTCAACCAATTATGCGCTTCAATATAATTACCGGGAGTAAGCGCTATAGCCTGTTTCCAATACTCAGTGGCTTGATCGAACCAAGCCTCTGCAATTTCAGAATTTCCCTGTTGAATGGCCTGTTCTCCCTGGCCGGAATAGGTAGTTCAATTCCTTCCCTTAGAACCGTACTTGAGAATTTCTTACCTTATACGGCTCAGTAGTCAATTCTTTTGGTTTGCCATTTTGATCTATACCATATCTATCTAATCAGATTTCTCTTGGATCTATCCCAGTTTTAGGGTTAACCAAAAGAAAAATAGGTTAATTATATGAGTTTCAAACTAAAATTTGGATGAATAATCCGTTTATTTAGTTTTATCTTTTTTCCCACCTTCAGAATAATAAAGAATAGGCATTTTTACTACTGGTAGAATTTTTTGAAAGGTAACTATCTCGGTTTCATAGATAAATTTATATAGAATCTTTGAAAAAGGCTTTCTTTCATAAGAAAGAAAATACTTACTATCTTTGGGATCTGATCCTACACCGCTGCTCAAGACTTTAGTGGATCGACTCTATTACATAAGTTAATTCCTAATTCTTATCTCACATTATGAGATAAGTACGTAGTTATTATTGTATCGGCCCAAAACCTCGCTAATTGATCTTTACGTTGCTTCCTCTCTCTCTATCAATTAAAGCCTTATATCCATAGAAAAAGTTGCTAGGCATTTTTATTTTTTCCTATTTTGACTTCTATGAAGTTTCTTTCTTTGCTACAGCTGATAAAAATCGTTGTTTTAGACGATGCATATGTAGAAAGCCTATTTGGTTCTAGTAGTTACTTTACTAGATTTTTCTTTTTTTTCTTTCTATAGTGGAGATAGTCGCACGTAATGACAGATCACGGCCATATTATTAAAAGCTTGTGGTAAGAATGGGTTTCGTTCTAGTGCTCGAAAATAATATTCCAAAGCTTTCGTATGTTCTCCATTACTTGTGTGGATAAGCCCTATATTATAGAGTATATAACTTCGATCATAGGGATCAATTTCTAGTCGCATAGCTTCATAATAATTCTGCAAAGCTTCCGCGTAATTTCCTTCGGATTGAGCCGACATCCGTTACGGTCGTCATTCAATTGAAAGAATCTCTGTCCCAAAAGCGTACGTGAGAATTTCACCTCATACGGCTCCTCCCTTATGTGCATAATGAGAATAATACATAGAATAAAAAAAGATTTAATGATGAAAATATTCTCATTATGAACTCAGCAGGGCTAGTATTTTTACAAGAAATCTCTAGCCAACCTTCCTGCAAGAGATTCTTTCTTAACATCAAGCCTATTGGGACTAGATAGAAATGATAAGATAACTCCAACAATTTCTTTGTTTTTAACGCCAACTAATTTACAGGAATTAGTCACTTCAATAGCCTTCGATAGTTATATGGGTATCCAAAGGAAGAACTAGATGGATGTTTATTGTCCCAACCATTCTTTTAGTCTTAAGCCCGCTAAGGGAAGGACTGACTTAGAACAAAGTTTTCGTGTTGTTGATTCCTAGGTGTAGCACTTCTTCCCCTATGCTGCCTATTAGCGCTAGTAGAGTAGGATTGACCCGTAATATAGAACCTCTAGGTGTAACCTTTCGCTTAATACTAGAATCGACAACTAAAACATAAAATCTGAGGTTGCATTAATCGAGGATACACGACAGAAGGAATTGTTCGATTTCCAAACTTCACCTTCAAAAAGCGTAGATTTTTTTTTTTCGAAAAATTTGTCAAATCACATGTTTTTCTCCTCATAAGACTAAGAGAAATGAATAAATATGAAATAAAAAAAAGAATCAAATCCCACCATCTCTGTAATAGGTAAATACCTCTTTTTCTCCTGAAGTTGTCGAAATTACTCGTAATAAGATATTGGCTACAATTGAAAAGGTCTTATCAATAAAATTTCCATTTATACGTGATCTAGGTATAGGTAGCAATCCATTCTAGAATTCTTCTCATTACCTCTCGTGGGAAAAAGATCCCACAAAGTAAAAAATTGTATAGTACGAAATAACATAAAACCTTATTTTTTTTAAGAAAAAAACAAAAGATATGAATCCTCTATTCCAATTGTTCCTTTTTGACAGGAGTCGCTAAGAAATAAGAAATCTTTCAACGTGATTCGATTTCATACTAATGTAGTAGTATAGGATGTAGTAGTATAGGAACTATTCCGATTTCGGTGAAGTTACAAATTAGAAGAACTCGAGAAATTTTGATTGAATCATGATACAAATTACAAAGAAGAAAAAAGATCGAATAATCATTCTATGATGAAAATAGAATAACTGACAATTTTGTGTAGATAACGGTATATACTATACAATCAAATCTCAATTATTTTATGAATTTCTATTCTAATAGAGGGGTAGGTATTTGTTGTTGAGAACTCCAAAACCGAAAAGAAATTTGAAATTTTTTTTGGTACGGAATCATAGTCTATATCTATATAATTAGAATTATGATTTAAGAGTAGCCATTAACTATAGTCTAAAAGATATAGACCATCAATCAGTTGATTCGTTCTAATTCATTGAATTAATCCGTTATAAAAATATCAGAAAAATAAGGGAACGTTGCTTTTGCAAACATGAATTAAATTTTTTTAACAATTTTTACGAAAAATTCTATCTTTATCCCGGAGACTCAAAGGAAAGAAAAATTGTTCTTTGCTTTGACCTTGATGAAAAATTTCCAGTTAAAGTTAAAATGGATTGGTCGTATCTAGTCCAATAATGGAATATGGGTTATGATTGACTCGCTATTCACTCGGTTTTGGGGTCATAATCATTATGTAGGAGAGATGGCCGAGTGGTTCAAGGCGTAGCATTGGAACTGCTATGTAGGCTTTTGTTTACCGAGGGTTTGAATCCCTCTCTTTCCGTACCTTCGTTTAATTCACCAATTTTACTAACAAGGCTCAAATAGCAATAGATACCATTATTCCAACAGTTAGACCCTTCTTTGATCTAAAGATATAGATTCTTAATTCCTAATTGCTTTGACGCGTAAAATAGAATACTAAAAAATAATCATAATCAAAATACTGGAAAGAAAAGAGTAGACAAGGAATGAAAATAGATCCTTGGTCTATGATACAAAAATGGGGGAAATCCAGATCAAACTCGGATTTATCTTATTTAACCTTGGGTTAATTTACTTCACCTAAAGGGAAGAAAATTTTACGAACCCTTGGTTTTAGTCTGAGGTTTAAGTTTGACGAGAATAATATTCTATGACTAGCAATTCATTTATTTTCAAACCGACCCATTTACTATCTATTATTTGATTGACTAATCCTTTATATTGGAATGGGTGAAGGGTCAAATGATTTGGTAATTCCTCATGAGGGGATGAATCTAGAGAAATTTGAATCAGAGTTCTGGATTTTTGTTCATCCTTTACCGTAATACTATCTTAGGGTTTGCAGCGATAACTCGGTATATCTACTATACGACCATTAACTAAAATATGTCGATGGTTAACTAATTGATGGGCTGCGGGAATAGTTGAAGCCATATCCAATCAAAAAAGGATGTTATCCAAGCACATTTCAAGTAATTGTAGTAAAACTTGACCTGTTGACCCCTTGGCTTTTCTGGCGATACGAACGTATTTAAGTAATTGTCGTTCTGTAAGACCATAATGAAAATGCAATTTTTGTTTTCCTTCTAGACGAATACGATATTGAGATTTTTTTCTGTAACACGGTTGGTTTCTAAGATCATTTCCGTTCCTAGGCTTTTTATTAGTCAGTCCTGGTAAAGCCCCCAGGCGTCATATTTTTTTGAAACGAGGTCCTCGGTAACGCGACATAAAGACTCCTTATTCTTATTTCTTATTTAGTATTTCGAATTAATTCTTATTTTTATTTATTTTTTATTGAATTTTATTTTTCAGAATAAACCTAAACTAAAACTAAACTGAACTAAATGAAGCGAAGTTTACTGAAATAGTGTACTTGTACTATTACTATTTAATATAAATACTATAAAGAAAAGAAGAATGGGGTGAATTGGATAAATATACAGAACCCCTTCTATTATATATATAATCCTTTCCTGACATCATTGGAAGTTCCTATAATAAATTGATAGCTTTTGGAAAAGGAGGAAGGC
>NC_061111.1:69733741-69755559 GCF_002878395.1 Capsicum annuum
ATTAGTGAAGCAAATTCAATGAAGCAACAACTGGTACCATAGAGAAGCGGCCATAAACTAGAGAGTCTTGACCAATTTGAAAGATCATTTAATGTAGTTGAAATAACTGAATTTGGGGCTGTTCGATCAAGTAAAGGAAACTGAATGGAATTCATAACTGTCTCAATCTTATTTTTTCCGTTTTTCTTTTTATTGTCTGAATATTCAGGAGCTAAGACCATTCCAATGCCCCCTTTCGCCATGCATAAACTAAACCAATAATTAAGATAAGCACGAAAATCAAAGCTTCTATAAATACAGATACACCCAATACGTCGAAACTCATTGCCCATGGATAAAGAAAAACCGTTTCAACATCAAAAACAACAAAAACTAGAGCAAACATATAATAACGGATTCGAAATTGTAACCAAGCATCACCCATTGGTTCTATACCCGACTCATAAGTAGAAAGTTTCTCCGGCCCTTTGCTAATCGGGGCTAACACTCCGGAAATGAAAAATGCCAAAATAGGAACAAGGATGGATATTATTAGAAATGACCAAAAAAATTCATATTCGTAAAACAGAAACATAAACGCACTCCTATGAACGTGAAAAATATACCGGATTCGACTGGTCGATTCGAATTGTAATTGTCAAGCCATCCATAACTATATTAGTCAAACAAGAATTCATTTTGGTCGAACCGCCTAGTTTGGCTTTGTTTATTGGTTTATTGTAGGGCATATCTCATTGCAAGATTCATCGACTGGAATCCGATTTTATTTCCATTATACTTATTTCCATTTTATTTAGTTAGTAGAACCTTCTAACTATATATTATTCTTATACAAATTCTCCTCTTTCTCTTGTTTTTTTCTCTAAACTAAAGACGGGGAATTCTAAATTAATTAATTATCTTAGTTCTTCTTTAATTTTTCTTCTTTAATTAGAAATTCTTTAAATATTTCTATTTTTTTCTATAAATAGAATAAATAGAATCAGGAGGTCTTTATTTTTTTTTTTCTTAGTGATTTAGTGATCTAGAATGGAACAAGTAATCAAATAGAAGAGAATGTTTAGGAACTTCCATCTCAAGATTTAGAAGATCTTGTGTTGGTATATTCCTTTTATTATTTATTATTATTTAATAATAGTATTAGGATTCGAATCTAGGTGGAGGGGTTTTTCTTGGTTGAATACAGAAAAAGAAGACTACCTTTTTTGTGTTGTGCTTCGCTAGGTCGAGGTAAGTAAGGTATACGAAGGAAAAGCCTATTTGATAATGAAAGTGACCAAAGATATTCGTTTTTCAAAAAACTTTAGCTTATACACAAATACAATAGTCCCTTTCTAAATCCATGTGAATTCCTCTTTGTAGTTTTTCATTTCACCAGGCCCGTGAAATGATTTGACTTTCAAAATTCAATAAGATTGAGGATATCAAAAGAAAGGGGATCTCACTAATTCTTTTATTGTGGATATGAGTATGTAATTCGCCTCCGAAGATTAATGACAAAAGGTTGGTTTATTTATCTGCAATTGAAAAAATAAATATTGATTGGATCCATTGATATGCGTTTTTTCTTTCATCTGCTTAAACTTAAATGATTGTTGTGAGTAAACTTATAGGAATAGTTGAATTTTACTTAGTTATAAGCAAGAAATAATAATGAAGAAATGAAAATTATACAATTTTTTTTTCATTTTTATTTTATTTTATAGGGCTATACGGACTTGAACCGTAGACCTTCTCGGTAAAACAGATCAAACTTATTATTATTAAAATGATCTGAATTGTTTCAAAGACCCAACATGCATTTTTTTTTTGCATTGGGCTCTTTCATTAACTGATATTTATAGCAGTTAGTCTGCCATTTTTTTTCGTGAAAGAAAAAAAGATAAGGAAATGGCTCCATGTGCTCTGATTCATTATTTGGGAGCATTACCAAAGTGTTTCAAAGGTGGGATTATCTTGACGTAGGTCTGTCTCTGGCCTAAATAAACCTAAGTTAAATGAAGTCTCTATCGTTTCTGCTTAAAAAATCAAATATGAAACTTCATACACCTTAAAGTTCATATGACGAAAAGAGATTTTTTTGAGGCCCTTATACTCTCATTATGCCTAGCATTTAATAGACTGGGTATTCACCTTATCAGGATCTCAAATAAATGATGGGGTCTATTTGGCACCTCCTAAATGGACGTCCAAATTGGATCGAACCCTTTGTCAGGCTATGATTCCCTCAAAGTTATGGAGTAAGACATCGATTTCTCAACAAGATCGATTTTTCTGATCGTATGATGAACTCCCTTGAAAAACATTGGCGCGCGTGTAAACGAGTTGCTCTACCAACTGAGCTATAGCCCTTAGTGCTTGTGATACATATTTTATCATGTAGATAAATTCTTGTCAAGATAAATATTCCATGATCCAACATCAACAATCTTTGATCTCTTTGAGTGGTATTCCTTAGATTAGTATTGCTTATTAGATTAGTATTGCTTATAAGTAGTATGATATTTATAATCCAACGACATGATGGGTTTCGTTTGGTTCTGTTTGGAATGATAAATGACCTACTTAACTCAGTGGTTAGAGTACTGCTTTCATACGGCAGGAGTCATTGGTTCAAATCCAATAGTCGGTATAACTTATTAGATACTAGACTCAATGGTATCTAATAAGGTTTACGACCCACTTTTAGTGATATTTATTTTTTGATTTTGTATCTTTTCTATTTCATTTTTAAATTTGAATTTTTGCATCAGAATTGGCTTCTGTTTGATTGTAGTTGATTGTATTCACCCGACAGAATCTAAATAGGATTAGAAAGAGAACTTCTTTTTATTATTCGAATGTACTAACTTGTTGTACTAACTAGTTATGAAATCGGATTGATAGCCTCCACCCATGTTCTAGCTCGTCGGAGAGCTAGATTTGCCTTAATTTTTTGTCTCCTTCCTTTAGCCTTTTTCATATTAGCCTCCGCTATTTCAAGAGTTTGCTGAGCTTCTTGTGGATCAATGTCACTACCCTTCTCTGCATCATTTACTAAAACAATGATCTCATTATTGCCTATTCTAGCAAAACCATCCATCCGAGCCATCGTTAACCATTGGTTGTTAATATGCCAATTCGACCACTATTAGTAAATAACACGATTTCTTCCACTTCTGAATCCCAAACAATTCGATTAGGAGTCAGTACACTAAGATTTAAGGTCATTTCTTCAAATTTCTCTCTATTTCTAAGTTCATAGCCTTCGCAGTAGCTTCATCAATATTACCTACCAAATAAAAGGCCTATTCAGGAAGACCATCTAATTCTCCAGAAAGGATCAATTGAAATCCTCAAATTGTTTTTGCTAGACCAACATATTTCCCTGGAGAACCCGTAAATACTTCTGCTATGAAAAAGGGTTGTGATAAGAAACGCTCAATTTTTTGCGTTCTTGCTACGAGTAAACGATCCTCTTCGGATAATTCGTCCAATCCAAGGATAGCTATAATGTCCTAAAGTTCTTTGTAACGTTGTAAGGTTTGCTTAACACGTTGGGCGGTTTCGTAATGTTCCTCACCAACGATCCGAGGTTGAAGCATGGTTGACGTTGAATCTAAAGGATCAACTATTGGATAAATACCTTTGGCAGCCAATCCTCTTGATAGTACGGTAGTAGCATCTAAATGTGCAAATGTCGTAGCAGGAGCAGGGTCAGTCAAATTGTCTGCGGGTAAATAAACTGCTTGAACAGATGTTATGGACCCTTCTTTGGTAGAAGTAATTCTTTCTTGTAAAGAAACCATTTCAGTACTTAGGGTCGGTTGATAACCCACAGCGGAAGGCATTCTACATAATAAGGATGATACTTTGGATCCTACTTGGACGAAACGGAAGATATTGTCAATAAATAGAAGTACGTCTTGCTCATTAACATCTTGGAAATATTCTGCCATAGTTACGGAAGTCAAACCAACTCTCATATGAGCTCCTGGTGGTTCATTAATCTGACCGTAAAGTAGGGCCACTTTTGATTCTGTAATATTTTCTTCATTAATCATTCCAGATTCTTTCATTTCCATGTAAAGATCATTTCCTTCCTGAGTACGTTCACCTACTCTGCCAAATACGGATACGCCCTCGTGGGATTTAGCAATATTGTTAATCAATTCCATAATGAGTACTGTTTTACCCACTCCAGCTCCCCCAAATAGTCCAATTTTTCCTCCACGGCGATAAGGGGCTAAAAGATCTACTACTTTAATTCCTGTTTCAAAAATAGATAGTTTTGTATCCAACTGTATAAAGGCGGGCACAGATCTATGAATAGGAGACGTTGTACTAGTATCTACAGGCCCTAAATTATCAACAGGCTCTCCGAGCACGTTAAGAATTCATCCCAGAGTCGTCCCCCGACCGGAACACTTATAGGAGCTCCTGTGTTAATCACTTCCATTCCTCTCGTTAAACCATTTGTAGCACTCAAAGCTACAGATCTAACTCGATTATTTCCTAATAATTAATGTACCTCACAAGCCATAGTAATTGGTTGACCAACACTATCTCGACTTTGAACTATGAAAGCGTTATAAATATTTGGCATCTTGCCCTGGGGAAAGGCTACATCTAGTACCGGACTGATGATTTGGACGACACGCCCCAGATTTTTTTTTTCAAGCGTGGAAACCCTAGAACCAGAAGTAGTAGGATTGATTCTCATAATAATAAAATAAATAAATATGTCAAAATGTTTTTTCAAAGGGCATTACTTGAAAGCTACTGCAGGTACATGCGAAGAAATGATGAAAAGAGCTGTATTTTCTAGAGAATTGGGCGTTTCGATCGTAATGCATGACTACTTAAAGGGGGGATTCACCACAAATACTGGCTTGGCTCATTATTGCCGAGATAATGGTCTACTTCTACACATCCACCGTGCAATGCATGCAGTTATTAATGGACAGAAGAATCATGGTATGCACTTTCGGGTATTAGCAAAAACATTACGTATGTCTGGTGGAGATTATATTCGCACTGGTACCGTAGTAGGTAAACTTGAAGGTGAAAGAGACATAACTTTGGGCTTTGTTGATTTATTGCGTGATGATTTTGTTGAACAAGATCGAAGTCGCGGTATTTATTTCACTCAAGATTGGGTCTCTTTACCAGGTGTTCTACCTGTGGCTTCAGGAGGTATTCATGTTTGGCATATGCCTGCTCTGACCAAGATCTTTGGGGATGATTCCGTACTACATTTAGGTGGAGGAACTTTAGGACATCCTTGGGGTAATGTGCCAGGTGCCGTAGCTAATCGAGTAGCTCTAGAAGCATGTGTAAAAGCTCGTAATGAAGGACGCGATCTTGCTCGAGAAGGTAATGAGATTATTCGTGAGGCTTTCAAATGGAGCCTGGAACTAGCTGTTTCTTGTGAGGTATGGAAAGAGATCATATTTAATTTTGCAGCAGTGGACGTTTTGGATAAGTAAAAACAGTAGACATTAGTAGATAAATTAGCAGGAATAACGAAGGATAAGGAGAAAGAACTCAAGTAATTATCCTTCGTTCTCTTAATTGAATTGCAATTAAACTCGGCCCAATCTTTTACTAAAAGGATTGAGCCGAATACAACAAAAATTCTATTGCATATATTTTGACTAAGTATATACTTACCTAGATATACAAGATTTGAAATACAAAATCTAGAAAACTAAATAAAAATCTAAGACTCAAATCTTTCTATTGTTGTCTTGGATCCACAATAAATCCTAAGGATTCTTAGGATTGGTATATTTTTTTCTATCCTGTAGTTTGTAGTTTCCCTGAATCAAGCCAAGTAGCACATCTCTTTCTACCCATCCTGTATATTGTCCCCTTTGTTCCATTCCGTCTTGAAATGGAAGCTTAATTTATTACTTATTATTTTATTAGATTTTAGATTAGTTAGTGATTAGATATTAGTATTAGACGAGATTTTAAGAAATTTTTTTTATTTCTTTATAGGAGGAGTATAGGAGAGGACAAATCTCTTTTTTTTCGATGCGAATTTGACACAACATAGGAGAAGCCGCCCTTTATCAAAAATTATATTATTATATTTATATTATTTTTAATAATAAAATAATAAAAGGGGGTTCCAAGGTATTCCTTTAATTTAATTATTAAGAGTTAAGGGATTTATCATTCAAAGGGAAGTAGACTAAAGAATTTTCTATTTTATTTGCTGGCATTGAATTTGAATAAAAAATTAATAGAAGACGGAATCACTGAAATCTTGTTTCGTCTTCACTAGGAACTTGAGTAAGGAGTAGACCCTTTTATTTTGGGATTTTCTAGAGTTTTGAAACGAGAACTCCTTTCCTTATTTGGTGGACCTACTTGAGCCGGATGAAAGAAAACTTTCATGTCCGATTTTGAAGGGGGGGAGATCCTATAGAATCCTATCCCAATTTTTCTTTTGCTAGGCCCATAACTAAAAAGCCCACTTTCTTACGATTACGAGGTTTATTCGAATATGAAATCCAATCTTGGAAATACAGCATCCCACTTTTTTTTACTACCCAGGGTTTCGATACATTTCACAATTGAGAAATCTCTACTGGTGCAGGTGCTATCCGAGAACAATTAGCCGATCTAGATTTATGAATTATTATAGAGAATTCGTTGGTGGAATGGGAAGAATTGGGGGAAGAAGGGCACACAGGGAATGAATGGGAAGATTGAAAGGTTGGAAGAAGAAAGGACTTTTTGGTTAGACGCGTGGAATTGGCTAAGCATTTTATTCCAACAAATATAGAGCCAGAATGGATGGTTTTGTGTCTACTACCAGTTCTTCTTCCTGATTTGAGACTAATCATTCAAATAGATGGGGGTAAACTAATGAGCTCAGATATTAATGAACTCTATAGAAGAGTTATCTATCGGAACAATACCCTTACCAATCTATTAACAACAAGTAGATCTACGCCAGGAGAATTAGTAATGTGTCAGGAGAAATTAGTACAAGTAGCCATGGATACACTTCTTGATAATGGAATCCGGGGACAACCAATGAGGGACGATCATAATAAAGTTTACAAGTCATTTTCTGATGTAATTGATGGAAAAGAGGGAAGATTTCGTGAGACTCTGCTTGGCAAATGAGTTGATTATTCAGGACGTTCTGTCATTGTCGTGGGTCCTTCACTTTCATTACATCGATGTGGATTGCCTCATGAAATAGCAATAGTACTTTTCCAGACATTTATAATTTGTGGTCTAATTAGACAACATCTTGCTTCGAACATAAGAGTTGCTAAGAGTAAAATTCGAGAAAAAGAGCCGATTGTATGGGAAATCCTTCAAGAAGTTATGCAGGGATATCCTATATTGCTGAATAGAGCACCCACTCTGCATAGATTAGGCATATAAGCATTCCAGCCCATTTTAGTGGGGGGCGCGCTATTTGTTTACATCCATTAGTTTGCAAGGGATTCAATGCCGATTTTGATGGAGATCAAATGGCTGTTCATATACCTTTATCCTTGGAGGCTCAAGTAGAGGCCCATTTACTTATGTTTTCTTATATGAATCTTTTGTCTCCGGTTATTGGGGATCCCATTTCCGTACCAATGCAAGATATGCTTATTGGACTCTATGTATTAACGAGCGAAAATCATCGATGTATTTGTGTAAATAGATATAATCCATGTAATCGCAGAAACTATCAAAATAAAAAAAGAAGTGACAATAGTTACTATAAGTATACGAAAGAACCATTTTTTCTGAATTCCTATGATGCAATTGGGGCTTATCGGTAGAAACAAATCAATTTAGATAGTTCTTTGTGGCTCCGGTGGTGACTAGATCAACGCGTTATTGCTTTAAGAAAAACTCCCATCGAAGTTCACTATGAATCTTTACGTACTTTTTGTGAGATTTATGGACACTATCTAAGAGTAAGAAGTCTAAAAAAACAAATCCTTTTTATATACATTCGAACCACTATTGGTCATATTGCTCTTTATCGAGAAATCAAAGAAGCTATACAGGGGTTTTCTCGAGCCTATTCATATGGTACCTAACGTAATTCTATGATATCGTGGGACTTCGGGGCTCTCCGGTTCAGCTAGGTACATAGTTCCAGAATTTATATGCAAATCAAGATCGATAAAAGGAAGTTTTACAATCACCGACTCAAACCCATTGTCGAATCCTACTCAGCAGAATATGGAGGTATTTATGGCAGAACGGGCCAATCTGGTCTTTCACAATAAAGCGATAGACGAAACTGCCATGCAATGACTTATTAGTAGATTAATAGAGCACTTCGGAATGGCATATACATCACATATCCTGGATCAAGTAAAAACTCTGGGGTTCCAACAAGCTACTGCTATATCCATTTCATTAGGAATTGAAGATCTTTTAACAATACCTTCTAAGGGATGGCTCGTTCAAGATGCTGAATAATAAAGTTTGATTTTGGAAAAACACCATCATTATGGGAATGTACACACGGTAGAAAAATTATTTCAATCCATTGAAATATGGTATGCTATAAGTGAATATTTGCTACAAGAAATAAATTCAAATTTTAGGATGACTGACCCTTTTAATCCAGTTTATATAATGTCTTTCTCGGGAGCTAGAGGAAATGCATCTCAGGTACATAAATTAGTAGGTATGAGAGGATTAATGTCGGATCCTCAAGGACAAATGATTGATTTACCTATTTAAAGCAATTTGCGTGAAGGACTCTCTTTAACAGAATAAATCATTTCTTGCTATGGAGCCCATAAAGGAGTTGTGGATACTATTGTACGAACATCAGACGCTGGATATCTCACTCGTAGACTTGTTGAAGTAGCTCAACACATTGTTGTCCGCCGAACGGATTGTGGCACCGCCCGGGGTATTTCTGTGAGTCCTCGAAATGGGATGATGCTAGAAAGGAATTTTAGTCAAACATTAATTGGCCTTGTATTAGCAGATGATAAATACATGGGTTCACAATATATTGCCACTAGAAATCAAGACATTGGCATTGGACTTGTAAATCAGTTCATAACCTTTCGGGCACAACCAATCTCTATTCGAACTCCCTTTACTTGTAGGAGTACATCTTGGATTTGTCGATTATGTTATGGACGGAGTCTTACTCATGGCGACCTGGTTGAGTTGGGGGAAGTTGTAGGTATTATTGTAGGTCAATCGATTGGAGAACCGGGTACTCAATTAACATTAAGAACTTTTCATACCAGAGGAGTATTCACGGGGGGTACTGCAGAACATGTGCGAGCCCCATCTAATGGAAAAATAAAATTCAATGAGGATTTGGTTCATCCGACATGTACACGTCATGGGCATCCCACCTTTCTATTTTCTATAGACTTGTATGTAACTATTGAGAGTGAAGATATTCTACATAATGTGAATATTCCACCCAAAAGTTTGCTTTTAGTTCAAAGCGATCAATATGTAAAATCAGAACAAGTAATTGCTGAGATTCGCACAGGAATATCCACTTTGAATTTAAAAAAAAAGGTTCGAAAACATATTTATTCTGATTCAGACGGAGAAATACACTGGAGTACCGATGTCTATCATGCACCCGAATTTACATACAGTAATGTTCATCTATTACTAAAAACAAGTCATTTATGGATATTATTAGGAGAGCCGTGCAGGTCCAGTCTAGTCTACCTTTCGATCCACAAGGATCAGGATCAAATGAATGCGCATTCTCTTTCTGGCAAGCGAAGATATACTTTTAACCTCTTAGTAACCATTGATTAGGCGAGGAAAAAATTACTTAGTTCAGATTTTTACGTTAAAAAGGAAGATAGGATTCCTGATTATTCAGACCTTAATCGAATCATATGTACTGGTTAGTATAATCTCGTATATTCACCTATTCTCCATGAGAATTCTGATTTATTGTCAAAAAGACGAAGAAATAAATTCATCATTCCACTACATTCGATTCAAGAACTCGAGAATCAACTAATGCCCTGTTCAGGTATCTCGATTGAAATCCCTGTAAATGGTATTTTCCGTCCAAATAGTATTCTTGCTTATTTAGATGATCCTCGATACAGAATAAAGAGTTCGGGCATTATTAAATATGGGACTATAGAAACGCATTCAGTCATCAAAAAGAGGATTTGATTGAGTATCGAGGAGTCAAGGAATTTCGGTTAAAATACCAAATGAAAGTAGATCGATTTTTTTCATTCTTGAAGAGGTGCATATTTTGCCCGGATCTTCTTGTATAATGGTATGGAACAACAGTATCGTTGGGGTAGATACACAAATCACCTTAAATCTAAGAAGCCAACTCGGTGAGTTGGTTCGGGTGGATAGAAAAAACAAACGAATTAAACTTAAAATCTTTTCTGGAGATATCCATTTTCCCGGAGAGACAGATAAGATATCCAGACATACCGGTGTTTTGATACCATCAGGAACAGGAAAAAGGAATTCCAAGGAATCCAAAAAAGTTAAAAATTGGGTCTATATCCAACGGATTACACTTAGTAAGAAAAGGTTTTGTGTTTTAGTTCGACCTGTCGTCACATATGAAATAACGGACGGTATAAATTTAGCAACCCTTTTTCCAACGAATCCATCGCAGGAAAAGGATAATGTGCAACTTTGAATTGTCAATTATATCCTTTATGGAAATGGCAAACCGATTCGAGGAATTTCTGACACAAGTATTCAATTAGTTCGGACTTGTTTAGTATTGAATTGGAACCAAGACAAAAAAAGTTCTTCTTACGAAAAAGCCCGTGCTTCTTTTGTTAAAATAAGCACAAATGGTTTGATTCGACATTTCCTAAGAATTAACTTAGTGAAATCCTCTATTTCGAATATCGAAAAAAGGAATGATCCGTCGGGGTCAGAATTGCTCTCTGATAATGGATCAGATTGTACCAATATCAACCCTTTTTCTTCCATTTATTCCTATTCCAAGGCAAAAATTTAACAATCTCTTAACCAACCTCAAGGAACTATTCATACATTGTTGAATAAAAATAAGGAATGTCAGTCATTGATAATTTTGTCAACAGCCAATTGTTCTCGAATGGGGCCATTCAAGGATGTAAAATATCACAGTGTGATAAAAGAATCAATTAAAAATGATCCCCTGATTCCAATTAGAAATTCGTTGGGCCCTTTAGGAACATGCCTTCCAATTGAGAATTTTTATTCATCTTACCATTTAATAACTCATAATCAGATCTTAGTAACTAACTATTTGCAACTTGACAATTTAAACCAGACCTTTCAAGTGATTAAATTTAAATATTATTTAATGGATGAAAATGGAAAAATTTTTAATCCCGATCCATGTCGTAACATTATTTTAAATACATTCAATTTGAATTGGTCGTTTGTCCATCATAATTACTGTGAAGAGACATCTAAAATAATAAGTATTGGACAGTTTATTTGTGAAAATATATGTATAGCCAAAAATGGACCGCCCCTCAAATCGGTTCAAGTTATACCTGTTCAAGTTGACTCGATAGTGATACGATCAGGTAAGCCTTATTTGGCCACCCCCAGAGCAACCGTTCATGGCCATTATGGCAAAACCCTTTACGAAGGAGATACATTAGTTACATTTATATATGAAAATTCGAAATTTGGTGATATAACACAGGGTCTTCCAAAAGTAGAATAGGTGTTAGAACTACTTTCGATTGATTCAATATCCATGAATCTAGAAAAGAGGGTTGAGGGTTGGAACAAATGTATAACAAGAATTCTTGGAATTCCTCGGGGATTCTTGATTGGTGCTGAGCTAACTATAGCGCAAAGCCGAATCTCTTTGGTTAATAAAATCCAACAGGTTTATTGCTCCCAGGGGGTGCGAATTCATAATAGGCATATAGAAATTATTGTACGTCAAATAACATCAAAAGTGTTGGTTTCAGAAGATTTACTGTCTAATGTTTTTTCACCCGGAGAACTTATTGGATTGTTGCGAGCAGAACAAATGAGTCGTGCTTTGGAAGAGGCGATCTGTTACCGAGTCGTCTTATTAGGAATTACAAAAGCATCTCTCAATACTCAAAGTTTCATATCTAAAGTGAGTTTTCAAGAAACTGCTCGAATTTTAGCAAAAGCGGCTCTTCGGGGTCGTATCGATTGATTGAAAGACCTAAAAGAGAACGTTGTTTTAGGGGGGTGATACCCGTTGGTACCGGATTCAAGGGATTAGTACACCCTTCAAAACAACATAACAACTTTTCTTTGGAAACAAAAAAAAGAATCTATTCGAGGGGGAGATGAGAGATGTTTTGTTCCACCACAGAAAATTATTTGATTCTTGTCTTTCAAAAAAATTTCACGACATAACCGAACAATCATTTATAGGATTTAATGATTCCTAACAATGAATTCATCTCTTTCGCTATCTGTATTTGGGATGGTTATTTGCTTTGGTAATAAAAAGAATAATGAATAGAAACGAATAATGGTTTGGGTCGTGTATCTACGTCCAATCTACGGTAGAAGAGAAGGTTCCGTCAAAATAATTATTTATTTCAGTTCAGGGTTCCTCTTTTTTTTTTAATAATAAAAATAGGGGGGGGCAGGGAGGTTGTGGGGAGAAATGACAAGAAGATATTGGAACATAAATTTGGAAGAGATGATGGAGGCATGAGTTCATTTTGGTCATGGTACTAGGAAATGGAATCCTAAAATGGCGTCTTATATCTCTGCAAAGCGTAAGGGTATTCATATTAAAAATCTTACTAGAACTGCTCTTTTTTTATCAAAAGCTTGTGATTTAATTTTTGACGCAGCAAGTAGGGGAAAGCAATTCTTAATTATTGGTACAAAAAATAAAGCAACTGATTCAGTAGAGTGGGCTGCAATAAGGGCTCGGTGTCATTATGTTAATAAAAAATGGCTTGGCAGTATGTTAACAAATTGTTCCACTACAGAAAAAAGACTTCATAAGTTCAGGGACTTGAGAATGGAACAAAAAACAGGGAGACTCAACCGTCTCCCGAAAAGAGATGCAACTATGTTTAAAAGACAATTATCTCGCTTGCAAACATATCTGGGCGGGATTAAATATATGATAGGGGTACCCACTATTGTAATCATCGTTGATCAACATGAAGAACATATGGCCCTGCGAGAGTGTATTACTTTAGGAATTCTAACAATTTGTTTAACCGATACAAATTGTGACCCCGATCTCGCAGATATTTCAATTCCAGCGAATGATGACGCCATATCCTCAATCCAATTAATTCTTAATAAATTATTATTCACAATTTATGAGGGTCGTTCTAGCTATGTAAGAAATCCTTGATTAATAATAACAGAATAAGATAAATAACTTACTTCAGAAATCCCTTATGGAATCGCTTACTATTTCTGAATTTCCAAAAAGAGATAAAAATAACTGGGGATATTATGTGATTTATTAGTATTATAAATCTTAGTTGGTATTACAAATATCCGATTCAAGTAGACAAAGAGATGGTTGAATCAAAAAATTTTGTTTAAAGTTTAATTTTTTCAGAGGGCAAGGCAATATGAATGTTCTCTCATGTTCTATCAATACTCTAAAGGGGTTATACGATATATCCGGTGTGGAAGTACGCCAACATTTCTATTGAAAAATAGGGGGTTTCTAAGTACATGGCCAAGTACTTATTACTTCTTGGGTTGTAATTGCTATCTTATTAGGTTCAGCCACTATAGCTGTTCGGAACCCACAAACCATCCCGACCGGGGGTCAGAATTTCTTCAAATATGTTATTGAATTCATTCGAGATGTAAGTAAAACTCAAATTGGAGAAGAATATGGGACCTGGGTTACTTTTATTGGCACTATGTTTTTATTTATTTTTGTTTCTAATTGGTTAGGAGCTCTTTTACCTTGGAAAATCATACAATTACCTCATGGGGAGTTAGCTGCACCCACGAATGATATAAATACTACTTTTGCTTTAGCTTTACTCACATCAGTGGCATATTTTTATGCGGGTCTTACAAAAAAGGGATTAGGTTATTTCAGAAAATATATTCAACCAACCCCAATCCTTTTACCCATTAACATCTTAGAATATTTCACAAAACCCTTATCACTTAGTTTTCGACTTTTTGGGAATATCTTAGCTGATGAATTAGTAGTTGTTGTTCTTGTTTCTTCAGTACCCTTAGTAGTTCCTATACCTGTCATGCTCCTTGGATTATTTACAAGTGGTATTCAAGCTCTTATATTTGCAACTTTAGCCGCGGCTTATATAGGTTAATCCATGGAGGGCCATCATTGAAATAGTCTTTTTTACCTTAGCCCACAGCAATGAAAAAATGTATATGGTGGGTGGAATTACTTAACTTAGGGAATAGGATAGGGGAATCTAAATATACAACTATGTTATATACGATCTAGAGTGATAGCAAAAAAATTACGATGATATTAAAGAGTAAGGGAAAAAGATCTTTTTTTAGATCTTTTTCCTAAAATTTCCTTTTCCTTCACTTAATATCATACTTCGTCTCAATTAATATTCACTTTAGATTGCTTAGTCCATCTCATTATTATATTAACTTAACTCATTATTAATTCATTGTTAAATTAATTCATTGTTAAAACAATTTGAATATAAGAATTTTTGTCAATAATTCTTGTTGTATAGGTTTACGACGTGTAATTAAATAAAATAAAGGGCGAAATGATTTACCTTTCAGTTGATTTTATTCAACGATTGACCAAAATACTAAAAATGAATAAAAAAATTATTCATTTTTATTAATAAATTGCATGAACTTAGATCAACCAAATAATGATATTTCTATAACATATGGAATTATTCGGCCTAATCAATTTGTCCATTTAGATTTATCTAGGTGGAATAATAAGAAAAGGTAAGATTCAAAAGAATCTACAAAAAAGGGATTTTTTTTTAGTATTTTAGAAAAGGTCGGTTAGGAGAGGAAGGTATCTGTACTTGAATAACTATAAGTCAAACCTTCTAGATGTTTCGACGCTTGATTCTCCAATAGGATTGAATGTAAGATGAATGCTTGATTTATGTTATGGAAGAAAGACATGTATATGTGATATTAGATATTGAATCGTGCTAGTTATATATAAAATGAACTAAAGATATATTTTACTACTCTAGGGGATTCTAATAGACTAGAAGTCCTTCCGACCCCTTGTGACTGTAAATTGAATGAATAAATGGATGAAATCAAGAAATAATTCAACTAATAGTTCGAACCAAGAACAAGAAATGGGAGAACAAAAGTCGTCTGGGTTCACAAAGACTCTGTGGCTAAAAAGTAAAAAAGATATATCGAAGTAGTTCTGATGATTCAATAATCTTATTACTTCAATCCGAAGTTCTTAGTTACTTCGACTGGATGAGTCCTAGCGAGGGAATAATTAAGTCATAATTCATTTGTTGATTGTATCATTAACCATTTCTTTTTTGGTATGGGGAACTTATCACAAATCCACTGATTTCTGCCACTTCCATTATTGTTGCTGGATTGGCCGTAGGGCTTACTTCAATTGGACCTGGAGTTGGTAAAGGGACTGCCGCGGGTCAAGCTATAGAGGGTATCGCGAGACAGCCTGAGGCAGAGGGGAAAATACGAGGTACGCTATTACTTAGTCTAGCTTTTATGGAAGCTTTAACAATTTATGGACTGGTTGTAGCATTAGCACTTTTATTTGCAAATCTTTTTGTTTACTTAGCTTAGAAATATGAAAAATAAATATATTTTTCATATTTTATTGCCTTCGACTTGTCGTTTGCTTTTTCAAATTCTATCAAGATTTCCCTCCTCCAATTCTTTATTCTTTGAGAAAAGAACCTACGGGAAGGGCCGATTTACGGATGAGGAATTAGCATACTGACTCGCTTTCACCCTTCCCGTTCATAGACCAAGGGAAATAGTGTTAGTGTTCTAATAACCAATAAAAGGGCTAGTTCATTAGTTCATAATTTATAACTAACTCGAATATTTTTTATTTTTTACTCAATTTCAGAAAAATAAAAGAATAAATAAAAAGAGGGGCGAAGTGCTACCAAAAGAACTCTGTTCGATTTTTTAGTCTATCTATAAGAGGAGATCATATGAAAAACGTAACCGATTCTTTCGTTTCTTTGGGCCACTGGCCATCTGCCAGGAGTTTCGGGTTTAATACTAATATTTTAGCAACAAATCCAATAAATCTAAGTGTAGTGCTTGGTGTATTGATTTTTTTTTGGAAAGGGAGTGTGTGCGGGTTGTTTATTTTAAGAATAGGCTGGACCAACCAGCTGTTCCCTTTTCTGTTATAAGTAGGAAAGAGAGGTGCATGATCTCACGAATTACTTCTGTATAAATTAGAAATTATATGTAAGAACCATAGCATTTCGCGATTCATTGGTAAATCGATTTTGATTCTCTATTAACCAATAATGTGGAACTATTAACATGGTTAAAACAAACTGTTTGAAGTCTAGACGCAGCATGTTATTCTTTTTACCACTATGTTAATATAGAGGTAGTTTCAAAATAAATATTTTATTGATATAGGATACTCATATTGAGAAAATTATTTTAACCACTTATTGTAAATTGTAAAAACGGGGATTTTACCCCTTTTATCTAATGCTGAATCGACGACCTATTCTAAGTAAGAAGGGTTTTTTGGATTTGACAAAAAAAACAACTTTGCTGACAATTATATATTTTTTATTTTGTCAGAAGAGTCCTCCGAATATTTTGGTCTTACATTAGTTTCAATATCTTTTTGGAATATGAACAAAGAAGAGAAGATAGGCTCATTACATTCATAAAAAAAGATATGACAATTTAACTTAAGTAATTGAGCGTGAGAGCTAAATGAATCGAAAGATTCATGTTTGGTTTGGGAAGGGATTATGGAATTTTGGAAAGGAATGGAAAAATAATCTACTTTCATCAAGTGATTTATTAGATAATCGAAAACAGAGGATCTTGAATACTATTCAAAATTCAGAAGAACTGCATAGAGGGGCTATTGAACAACTCGAAAAAGCTCGTTCTCGCTTACGGAAAGTAGAAACCAAAGCCGAGAAGCTTCGAGTGAATGGATACTCCGAGATAGAACAAGAAAAATTGACTTTGATTAATTCAAATTATAAGACTTTGGAACAATTAGAAAATTACAAAAACAAAACGATTCAGTTTGAACAGCAAAGGGAGATTAATCAAGTCCGACAACAGGTTTTCCAACAAGCCTTACGATGAGCTCTAGGAACTCTGAATAGTTGTTTGAACAATGAGTTACATTTATGTACCATTAGTGCCAATATTGGAATGTTGGGAACAATTACAGAAATAACTGATTAGTCTTTCTGCTGTAGGTATTATTTTTTTCTTTCAAAAAAGAATAAAGAAAGAATCATGGTAACCATTCGAGCTGACGAAATTAGTAATATTATCTATGAACGTATTGAACAATATAATAGAGAAGTAAGTATTGTAAATACCGGTATCGTACTTCAATTAGGCGATGGCATTGCTCGTATTCATGGTCTTGATGAAGTAATGGCGGGTGAATTAGTAGAATTTAAAGAGGGTACAATAGGCATTGCTATGAATTTGGAATCAAATAATTTTGGCGTTGTACTAATGGGCAATGCATTATTGATACAAGAAAAAAGTTCTGTAAAAGCAACGGGAAAAATTGCTCAGATACCCGTGAGTGAGGCTTATTTGGGTTGTGTTGTAAATGCCCTGGCTAAACCTATTTATGGTAGAGGTGAAATTTCAGCTTCTGAATTTTGATTAATTGAATCTGCTGCCCCGGGTATTATTTTGCGCCGTTCTGTGTATGAGCCTCTTCAAACCGGGCTTATTGCTATTGATTCGATGATCTCTATAGGACGTGGTCAGCGAGAATTAATTATTGGGGATAGACAGACTGGTAAAATAGCAGTAGCCACAAACACCATTCTCAATTAATAAGGTCAAAATGTAATATGTGTCTATGTAGCTATTGGGCAAAAAGCATCTTCTGTAGCCCAGGTAGTAACGACTTTACAGGAAAGGGAAGCGATGGAATACACTATTGTGGTAGCCGAAACGGCGGATTCCCCTGCTACATTACAATACCTTGCTCCTTATACAAGAGCAGCTCTGGCTGAATATTTTATGTATCGTGAACGACATACTTTAATCATTTATGATGATCTCTCCAAACAAGCGCAAGCTTATCGCCAAATATCTTTTCTATTACGAAGACCGCCCGGTCGTGAAGCTTATCCAGGACATGCTTTTTATTTACATTCACGGCTTTTGGAAAGATCCGCTAAATTAAGTTCTAGTTTAGGTGAAGGAAGTATGACAGCCTTACCAATAGTTGAAACTCAATCGGGAGATGTTTCGGCTTATATTCCTACTAATGTAATTTCCATTACTGATGGACAAATCTTCTTATCCGCCAACCTATTCAATTCTGGAATCAGACCTGCTATTAATGTGGGTATCTCCATTTCCAGAGCGGGGTCCGTAGCTCAAATAAAAGCCATTAAGCCAGTAGCTGGTAAATTAAAATTAGAACTAGCGCAATTCGCAAAATTAGAAGCCTTTGCACAATTTGCTTCTGATCTCAATAAAGCTACTCAAAATCAATTGGCAAGAGGTCAACGGTTACGTGAATTGCTTAAATAATCCCAATCGGCTCCTCTCACGGTAGTAGAGCAGATAATGACTATTTATACCGGAACAAACGGCTATGTTGATTCATTAGAAGTTGGACAGGTAAGTAAATTTCTTGTTGAGCTACGTACTTTCTTAAAAACTAATAAACCTCAATTCTAAGAAATCATATCTTCTACCAAGAAATTTACCGAGGAAGCAGAAACCCTTTTGAAAGAAGCTATTCAGGAACAAATGGACCGTTTTATACTTCAGGAACAAGCATAAAGAATATTGATCACCTTTGTCTTAATCTTAATTAAAAAAGGAATTAAGCATATTGGATTCAAATATTCAAACAGTCTTTCTTGCTATCGAAATCTAAAAAATATATATATATGGAAATAAATTACGTCCAATAGGATTTGAACCTATACCAAAGGTTTAGAAGACCTCTTTCCTATCCATTAGACAATGTACGCTTTTCATTCTGATTTTTTTTTCGTATTTTAACTTTTTCTTTGAAAAAAAAAATAGAAAGAATCTGATGTGAAATAATATTTTGAATTGTATATTCAATGATGTACTAATACTAATATACTAAATTTGATTTAATGAATAGATTAAAATATTTATAATAAATAGATATAGAGCGGGTAGCGGGAATCGAACCCGCATCGTTAGCTTGGAAGGCTAGGGGTTATAGTCGACGTCGATTCATTTTTTTAACGTCTTTAATTCAAAACCGAACATGAAACTTTGATTTCATTAGGCTCCCTTATGGAGATGAGTCAATGTATAAGATCTAAGATGTGAACAAAATTCAAAAAAAAAAAAAAAGAATTCTACCCATAACATCTATGTCAGCTTTTGGTCTGAATACAGATAAAACGAATTGCTTTGTAGATGATCCTTCTATAAGAGGGGGATTCTAACAACCTTTCTATTTATTTCGTTCTCTATTTCTAATTAATAGGATCCTGAGGAAAAGAAGTTTGTTTCCATCGAGCTAAAACAATATGTTGATGTCTCTAGTAAACCAAAGTCATCGTTTAATAGCTATTTTGCTTCACTTTCTTCTTTACAAATAAGAAATTGAAGATTTAGTTACGATTAGAAATCAACTTTCTATCTTTATCCATGGATCCTTTATTGATACTTATTCAACTGGAAGTATTGATCCAATTCAAAAATTATGTTTTGAAATTTCATAATTCAATTTTTCAATGTCTAAGTGACCTTTGGATACCAATCACGAGAATGTGTATTTGTTCTCGAATCTGTCATTGAGAGGAAAAGGATTTAATCCTTTTAAGAAATAAATTTTTTGATCGGAATATGAATCAAACCGAAGGACCCTTTAACTATTTAAGGAATAATAGAACGAATCACACTTTTACCACTAAACTATACCAGCTACAATTCGATTATTGTATACAAATGCAACTTTTGTCGAACAAGGGAATTGTGGTAATTCATATAGGATAAGATAGGGTCGTCAAAACCACTAAAATCATAAAAACCACTAAAATCATAACATAAAAATGCCTCTAAAGCTTCTTTTTTTTAGTCCAGCAAGGCGGTAAACATAAAATCAAAAAGCAGAAAGAGAAGTGAGACTTTTATTTTGATCGAATTTTCTATTGCATGTATTTTATTTTACCTTTATAAAAAATGGGAATTTTTTCTTGTTGCTTGAATATTAACTATTCAATTAAAATGAAATATTACAACTATAACAATCATTTTTGTTTTCAAATTCAAATTCGTTGGAACAAAAGAGGTCCAGCTGGGTACTGACCAGACCAGGCCATGAGAAAAAGAGAGTCCTTTCGAACAAAATCAAGACAAAGAAAAGAGTTCTTCTTTATTTTTCTTGATATTCTTGGCTCTTCTGAGCCCTTCCTTTACTTTAGATAAAGAGATAAAGGAAATTGATGATAAAAGTTGTACATATCTATATAATGTAGAAAGAAAAAAAGAAAGAAAGAAAGATTCTTTTCCTTATCTTATGTGCTATCTCATGTAGTAATTATCTTTTTACAATTGGGAGAGATGGATGAGTGGACTAAAGCGGCGGATTGCTAATCCGTTGTACGAGTTAATCGTACCGAGGGTTCGAATCCCTCTCTTTCCGTTGATGACTTGATTTTTTTTTTCAAATTTTCAAATCCTTTGTTCTTATTCTTAGTTAAATGTGTGGAATAAATCAAATCCTAAGAAAATTTGAAAATCAAGCAAGGAAAACCCTTTTTATTTTATTCCTCACGTCCAGGATTACGTCTGGGATTATTAGATAGGAATTCAAAGATGAAGAGAGAAACAAAAAATATCACTACTGTGTAAACGAAGAGTTTTAGAGTAAGCATTACACAATCTCCAAGACGATTTTTTTTTGAAAAAAAAAAGGAGAATAGATCATCCATTTTTCTACCGCATATCCTAGTTTGACACCAAGCAACGAAGCTCTTTCTCTAAAAGAATTTTTCTAAATTCTTTTCTAATAAGAATTTGTCATTAACCAAATTTTTATATACACAAGAGGAGCCTAATAAGGTCTTTCACTCAAAAGGAAAGTGCAAAAAAAAAAAGGAAATAAGTTAAGCCAGATTTCTCGTGACTATCCAAGAATTTCAATGTTTGAATCGAGATTTCAAATGGTAAAGCTTATCTGATTTGATTTATTGTAGAATTTTTTCTCGAATAAATCATGAATTTTCTAGAAAATTATTAAGGATCTCATCGAAAACTTATAGCAACTTGCCAAACAAAGGATAAGAGAAAAAAGAACAGAGGTATGACTGACATAATATCTACGATTGGATTCAAAAAAGCATAGGACTCGGGCAATTTTTCAAAGAAAAAACTACTCGAATAAAGGGTCGAATTAAGACAGATACCGATCAAACTAAAGGTATTAAGAATAACAGAATTTTTGTTCTTGGAGATAATTGCATTTTGATTGAGTTATTGATATAAGGAAAAGGAAAGTAAGTAAGGTAAACAAAAAATTATTCTTTTTCTTTAAACCCACCCAATCAAAAATCCTCCTTTTCTCAAAGGAGAATCGAAAAAATCATATTTTCATACAATATCTTAATTGAATTATATGTAATGATCAATAAATTAAGTTGAATTCTATATATACACATACCAAAAACATAGCAAAATCCCAGTACCAATCTAATCTATTCTATAGATATTTG
>NC_061111.1:69758559-69758882 GCF_002878395.1 Capsicum annuum
TTTCGATGAGATCCTTAATAATATCCTAGAAAATTCATGATTTATTCAAGAAAAAATTCTACAATAAATCAAATCAGATAAGCTTTACCATTTAAAATCTCGATTCAAACATTGAAATTCTTGGATAGTCACGAGAAATCCGGCTTAACTTATTTCCTTCTTTTTTGCACTTTCCTTTCGAGTGAAAGACCTTATTAGGCTCCTCTTGTGTATATAAAAATTTGGTTAATGACAAACTCTTATTATAAAAGAATTTAGAAAAATTCTTTTAGAGAAAGAGCTTCGTTGCTTGGTGTCAAACTAGGATATGCGGTAGAAAAAAA
>NC_061111.1:69758982-69764797 GCF_002878395.1 Capsicum annuum
AAATTCTTTTAGAGAAAGAGCTTCGTTGCTTGGTGTCAAACTAGGATATGCGGTAGAAAAATGGATGATCTATTCTCTTTTTTTTTTTGCAAAAAAAATCATCTTGGAGATTGTGTAATGCTTACTCTAAAACTCTTCGTTTACACGGTAGTGATATTTTTTGTTTCTCTCTTCATCTTTGGATTCCTATCTAATGATCCCGGACGTAATCCTGGACGTGAGGAACAAAATAAAAAGGTTTTTCCTTGCTTGATTTTCAAATTTTCTTAGGATTTGGTTTACTCCACACATTTAACTAAGAATAAGAACAAAGGATTTGAAAATTTAAAAAAAAAATCAAGTCATCAACGGAAAGAGAGGGATTCGAACCCTCGGTACGATTAACTCGTACAACGGATTAGCAATCTGCTGCTTTAGTCCACTCAGCCATCTCTCCCAATTGAAAAAGATAATTGCTACATGAGATAGAACATAAGATAAGGGAAAGAATCTTTCTTTCTCTCTTTTTTTCTTTCTATATTATATAGATATGTACAACTTTTATCATCAATTTCCTTTATCTCTTTATCTAAAGTAAAGGAAGGGCTCAGAAGAGCCAAGAATATCAAGAAAAATAAAGAAGAACTCTTTTCTTCATCTTGATTTTGTTCAAAAGGACCCTCTTTTTCTCATGGCCTGGTCTGGTCAGTACCCAGCCGGGCCTCTTTTGTTCCAACGAATTTGAATTCGAAAACAAAAATGCCTGTTATAGTTGTAATATTTCATTTTAATTGAATAGTTAATATTCAAGCAACAAGAAAAAATTCTCATTTTTTATAAAGGTAAAATAAAATATATGCAATAGAAAAAATTCGATCAAAATAAAAGTCTCATTTCTCTTTCTGCTTTTTGATTTTATGTTTACCGCCTTGCTGGACTAAAAAAAAGAAGTTTTAGAGGCATTTTTATGTTATGATTTTAGTGGTTTTTATGATTTTAGTGGTTTTGACAACCCTATCTTATCCTATCTTAATTACCACACTTCCCTTGTTCGACAAAAGTTGCATTTGTATACAATAATCGAATTGTAGCTGGTATAGTTTAGTGGTAAAAGTGTGATTCGTTCTATTATTCCTTAAATAGTTAAAGGGTCCTTTGGTTTGATTCATATTCCGATCAAAAACTTTATTTCTTAAAAGGATTAAATCCTTTTCCTCTCAATGACAGATTCGAGAGCAAATACACATTCTCGTGATTGGTATCCAAAGGTCACTTAGACATTGAAAAATTGGATTATGAAATTGCAAAACATAATTTTTGAATTGGATCAATACTTCCAATTGAATAAGTATCAATAAAGGATCCATGGATAAAGATAGAAAGTTGATTTTTAATCGTAACTAAATCTTCAATTTCTTATTTATAAAGAGGAAAGTGAAGCAAAATAGCTATTAAACGATGACTTTGGTTTACTAGAGACATCAACATATTGTTTTAGCTCGGTGGAAACAAACTCTTTTTCCTCAGGATCCTATTAATTAGAAATAGAGAACAAAATAAATAGAAAGGTTGTTAGAATCCCCCTCTTCTAGAGGGATCATCTACAAAGCAATACGTTTTATCTGTATTCAGACCAAAAGCTGACATAGATGTTATGGGTAGAATTCTTTTTTTTTTTTGAATTTTGTTCACATCTTAGATCTTATACATTGACTCATCTCCATAAGGGAGCTGAATGAAATCAAAGTATTATAAGTGACATAGTAAAATTATCATAACAAATACTCGTGAAATTTTTTAAAAGTGATCCCATATAATACGTCAAGTTAATTGAAAACATCAAAAAAATAATTTATCATTTCATGCCTATTTTATCCTTTTTATTAAATATTATTAATTTTTTTATGCTTAAATGACTTATAAAAACATCAACAAATAATTTATTTTATGTCTATTTTATTTTTTATTAAATATTATTAACTTTTTAATACTTAAATGACTTATATAATAATTAATTATGAATAATATAGTAAAATTACGGTTGAAGTAGTTGACGTTGTCATGTCATAAATGCCTATTTCCAAATTTTTATTAAATATTTTTAATTTTTTAATACGTAAATGATTTATAGTAATTAATTAGGGGTAATATAGTAAAATCACGGTTGAAGTAGGCATGTCATAAATATTTAATTTACTTTTTTTAATTAAATAATAGTATTTTCAAAATACATAAATAACTTGTAATAATTAATTAGGGATGATATAGTAAAATCACAGTTGAAGCAGCTGAAGTTGTCATGTCATAATGGTCTATTTCAAATTTTTTATTAAATTTTTAAAAAATTTTAATACGGAAATAATTTATAATAATTAATTAGGGATAATATAGTAAAATCAAGGTTGAAACAGACATGTCATAAATATTTAATTTACTTTTTTAATTAAACAATATTAATTTTGAAATACATGAATGACTTATAATAATTAATTAGGGTTAATATAGTAAAATTATGGGTGAAGCAGCTGAAGCAGGCATGTCGTCCACCAGCTGCCTGCTTCAGCTCCCGTATAAGCCGTCAAGTTAATTTAAAATATCAACAATTAATTAATTGGAAGTTATATAATAAAATTACTATAAAAAGTACTTATGAATTTTTTTTAAGTGGACTACATATAAGTCGTTAAATTAATTTTAAATATCAAGAGTTAACTTAGAACTTAGTGTCTATTTTACCTTTTTTTTGTGAAATATTATCAATTTTTTAATGCTTAGATGATCTATAATAATTAATTAGGGGTGATATAATAAAATCACGATTGAAGCAATTGAAGCAGACATGTCATGAATGTTTATTATATTTTTAATTAAATATTATTAATTTTTTAATACATAAATGACTTATAATAATTAATTAGAAATGATATAGTAAAATCATGGTTGAAGTAGCTGAAGCAAGCTTGTCATAAACATCTATTTACTTTTTTTTTTAATTATGTATTATTAATTTTCTAATTCATAAATAACTTATAATAATTAATTAAAAATGATATAGTAAAATCACGGTTGAAGTAGCTGAAGCAGTCTTGTCATAAATGTTTATTTTAAATTTTAATACATAAGTGATTTATAATAATTAATTAGGGGTAATAAGTAAAATCACGATTCAAGCTGTTGAAGCAGGCATGTCGTCCACAAGCTGCCTGCTTCAGCAGCTTATTGTCACTTATCTATTAGTAAAGTATATACTAGTTATCCGTAGCCCGTGCTAAGTCCAGGCCCAAACTCTAAATATAAAAATAATAATGCTTTAATTAAAAAAAATGTATTATATTCTTTTACTGTATAATTAAAACCTAATGACAGTCAAAATGAATTGTTCATAAATTTTCATTATTACCCAATTTGCCAAAAATTTACAATAAAAAAATATAAAGAGTAATTTAATTGGCTTTTTTATTTATAGTTATAGTATTTTTAGTTTTGACATATTCCTTACAAAATTATTTTCCTCTATAACTAATAAGTAATCTACATTACGCTACTTTAATTAAATAGTACCAATTTACTATAAGTTTTTGGTTATGTAAAAATTCAGTTGTCTTAATTTTGATTTTAAAAGAATTATTAAGACCATCATCATTATATAAAACATATTCATTATAATTTAAGTATAAACGTTAAAAATAAAATATAATATAAATCAGAGAAAGTAAAGAGCTACAAAAATTCATAAAAATTTACTATTGTTCATCTCAATTTAAATGCTTACTTCTTTTTTGGTATGTTTCAAAAAATAGATTTTTTCTATATTTTGTAAGTTTTTCAATTTTAACATTCTACATGACAAGTCTAAGACCACAAAATTTAAAACTACTTACTCCATTCATCTCATATATATATATATATATATATTTTTCGTTTCCCAAGGTATCCCCACAGCCGGCAGCCAGAGACTAATCCTCCGTTCCCCTGTTAGCGCACTAAGCGGTAAGGAACTAGCCATAGAGTTTGCTTCATGCGCCAAAGGCGTGGATCAAACCCCCGACCTCTTGCTTAAGGGACATGGCGCTGAACCATTCATCTCATATTAGTTGTCCATATTATCAACAATAATAGCCCAAACTATTTGTCAATTTTCAAAACAAAATAGAATTAATTGAATTTTTATATTTTACTCTTACAATTGAAATTCTTTTTTAAGTGTATGCAAATTTATAATTTTAAAATGTTTTTTGTAAAACTACTCTTCTTATTTATGATTATGTAAGGGCATATGATGAAGAAACTAGACAACTAATATTGAATAGAAGGAACATATTTTTAATTTAAAATCACAAAATTCAAAAACTTTGTTCGTTTTTGAATTAGAGACGTTAAAAAAATGAATCGACGTCAACTATAACCCCTAGCCTTCCAAGCTAACGATGCGGATTCGATTCCCGCTACCCGCTCTATATCTATTTATTCTAAATATTTTAATCTATTTATTAAATCAAATTTAGTTTATTAGTATTAGTACATCATTGAATATACAATTCAAAATATTATTTCACATCAGATTATTTCTATTTTTTTTCTAACAAAAAGTTAAAATACGAAAAAAAAATTAGAATGAAAAGCGTCCATTGTCTAATAGATAGGACAGAGGTCTTCTAAACCTTTGGTATAGGTTCAAATCCTATTGGACGAAATTTATTTCCATATATATATTTTTTTTAGATTTCGATAGCAAGAAAGACTGTTTGAATATTTGAATCCAAGATGCTTAATTCCTTTTTTTTTTATTAAGATTAAGACAAGGGTGATCAATATTTCTTTATGCTTGTTCCTGAAGTATACAACGGTCCATTTGTTCCTGAATAGCTTCTTTCAAAAGGGCTTCTACTTCCTCGGTAAATTTCTTGGTAGAAGATATGATTTCTTGGAACTGAGGTTTATTAGTTTTTAAGTAAGTACGTAGCTCAACAAGAAATTTCCTTACCTGTCCAACTTCTAATGAATCAACATAGCCATTTGTTCCGGTATAAATAGTCATTATCTGCTCTGCTACCGTGAGAGGAGCCGATTGGGATTGTTTAAGCAATTCACGTAATCATTGACCTCTTGCCAATTGATTTTGAGTAGCTTTATCGAGATCAAAAGCAAATTGTGCAAAGGCTTCTAATTCTGCGAATTGCGCTAGTTCTAATTTTAATTTACCAGCTACTGGCTTAATGGCTTTTATTTGAGCTGCAGACCCCACTCTGGAAACGGAGATACCCACATTAATAGAAGGTCTGATTCCAGAATTGAATAGGTTGGCGGATAAAAAGATTTGTCCATCAGTAATGGAAATTACATTAGTAGGAATATAAGCCGAAACATCTCCCGATTGAGTTTCAACTATTGGTAAGGCGGTCATACTTCCTTCACCTAAACTAGAACTTAATTTAGCGGCTCTTTCCAAAAGGCGTGAATGCAAATAAAAAACATCTCCTGGATAAGCTTCTCGACTGGGCGGTCTTCGTAATAGAAAAGACATTTGGCGATAAGCTTTCGCTTGTTTAGAGAGATCATCATAAATGATTAAAGTGTGTCGTTCACGATACATAAAATATTCAGCCAGAGCTGCTCCTGTATAAGGAGCAAGGTATTGTAATGTAGCAGGGGAATCCACCTTTTCGGCTACCACAATAGTGTATTCCATCGCTCCCCTTTCCTATAAAGTCGTTACTACCAGGGCCATAGAAGACGTTTTTTCCCCAATAGCTATATAAACACATATTACATTTTGACATTGTTGATTAAGAATGGTGTCTGTGGCTACTGCTGTTTTACCGGTCTGTCTGTCCCC
>NC_061111.1:69767797-69775369 GCF_002878395.1 Capsicum annuum
TACTAAGGGTACTAAAGAAACAAGAACAACAACTACTAATTCATCAGTTAAGATATTCCCGAAAATTCAAAAACTAAGTGATAAGGGTTTTGTGAAATCTTCTAAGATGTTAATGGGTAAAAGGATTGGGGTTGGTTGAATATATTTTTTGAAATAACCTAATCCCTTTTTTGTAAGACCCGCATAGAAATATGACACTGATGTGAGTAAAGCCAAAGCAACAGTAGTATTTATATCATTCGTGGGTGCTGCTAACTCCCCATTAGGTAATTGTATGATTTTCCAAGGTAAAAGAGCTCCTGACCAATTAGAAACAAAAATAAATAAAAACATAGTGCCAATAAAAGTAACCCAGGGCCCATATTATTCTCCAATTTGAGTTTTACTTAAATCACGAATGAATTCAAGAACATATTCGAAGAAATTTTGACCCCCGGTCAGGATGGTTTGTGGGTTCCGAACAGCTATAGTGGCTGAACCTAATAAGATAGCAATTACAACCCAAGAAGTACTAAGTACTTGGCCATGTACTTGGAAACCCCCTATTTTCCAATAGAAATGTTGGCCTACTTCCACACCGGATATATCGTATAACCCCATTAGAGTATTGATAGAACATTCATATTGCCTTGCCCTCTGAAAAAATTGAACTTTAAACAAAATTTTTTGATTCAACCATCTCATGTCTACTTGAATTGGATATTTGTACTACCAACTAAGATTTATAATACTAATAAATCACATAATATCCCTAGTTATTTTTATCTCTTTTTTGAAATTCAGAAATAGTAAGCGATTCCATAAGGGATTTCTGAAGTAAGTTATTTATCTTATTATGTTATTATTAATAAGGATTTCTTATATAGCTAGAACGACCCTCACAAATTGTGAATACTAATTTATTAAAAATTAATCAGATTAAGGATATGGCATCATCATTCGCTGGAATTGAAATATCTGCTAGATCGGGGTCACAATTTGTAATGGTTAAACAAATTGTTGGAATTCCTAAAGTAATATACTCTCGTAGGGCCGTATATTCTTCGTGCTAATCAACGATGATTAAAATATTGGGTACCCCTGTCATATATTTAATCCCGCCCAGATATGTTTGCAAGCGAGATAATTGTCTTTTAAACGTAGCTGCATCTCTTTTCAGGAGACGGTTGAGTCTCCCTGTTTTTGTTCCATTCTCAAGTCCTTGAACTTATGAAGTCTTTTTTCTGTAGTGCACCAATTAGTTAACATACCACCAAGCCTTTTTTTATTAACATAATGACACCGGGCCCTTATTGTAGCCCACTCTACTGAATCAACTGCTTTATTTTTGGTACTAACAATTAAGAATTATTTTCCCCTACTTGCTGCGTCAAAAACTAAATCACAAGCTTCTGATAAAAAACGAGCAGTTCTAGTAAGATTTTTAATATGAATACCCTTACGCTTTGCAGAGATATAAGGCGCCATTTTAGGATTCCATTTCCTAGTACCATGACCAAAATGAAATCCTTCCTCCATCATCTCTTCCAAATTTATGTTCCAATATCTTCTTGTCATTTCTCCCCACAACCTCCCCCCCTTTTTATTCTTAAAAAAAAGATATGAGGAACCCTGAACTGAAATAAATAATTATTCCGACAGAATCTTCTCTTCTACCGTAGATTGGACGTAGATATACGACCCAAACCATTATTCTTTTCTATTCATTATTCTTTTTATTACCAAATAAAATAACCATCCCAAATGCATCTAGCGAAAGATCCGTTGTTAGGAATCATTAAATCCTATAAATAATTGTTCGGGTATGTCGTGAAACTTTTTTGAAAGACAAGAATTAAATAATTTTCTGTGGTGGAACAAAATATCTCTCATCTCCCCCTCGAATAAATTCTTTTTTTTTGTTTCCAAAGGAATGTTATGTTGTTTTGAAGCGTGCACTAATCCCTTGAATCCGGTACCAACGGGTATTACCCCCCCCCCCCCCCCCCCCAAAACAATGTTCTCTTTCAAGCCTTTCAACCAATCGATATGACCCTGGAGAGCCGCTTTTGCTAAAACTCGAGCAGTTTCTTGAAAATTTGCTTCAGATATGAAACTTTGAGTACTGAGAGATGCTCCTGTTATTCCCAATAAGACGACTCGGTAATAGATCGCCTCTTCCAAAGAGCGACCCATTCATTCTTCTCACAACAATCCAATAAGTTCTCAGGGTGAAAAAACATTAGACAATCTATCTTCTGAAACCAATACTTTTGATGTTATTTGACGTACAATAATTTCTATATGCCTATTATGAATATGCACCCCTTGGGAGCGATAAACCTATTGGATTTTATTAACCAAAGAGATTCGGCTTTGCGCTATAGTTAGCTCAGCACCAATCAAGAATCCCCAAGGAATTCCAAGAATTCTTGTTATACATTTGTTCCAACCCTCAACCCTCTTTTCTATATTCATGGATATTGAATCGATCGAACGCACTTCTAACACCTGTTCTACTTTTGGAAGACCCTGTGTTATATCACCAGATCTCGATTTTTCATATATAAATGTAACTAATGTATCTCCTTCATAAAGGGTTTTGCCATAATGGCCATGAACGGTTGCTCCAGGGGTGGCCAAATAAGGCTTACCTGATCATATCACTATCGAGTCAACTTGAACAGGTATAACTTGACCCGATTTGAGGGGCGGTCCATTTTTTGTCTATACATATATTTTCACAAATAAACTGTCCAAGACTAATTATTTTAGAAGTCTCTTCACAATAATTGTGATAGAGAAATGACCAATTCAAATTGAATGGATTTAAAATAATGTTACGACATGGATCGGGATTAAAAAATTTTCCATTTTCATCCATTAAATAATATTTAAATTTAATCACTTGAAAGGTCTGGTTTAAATTGTCAAGTTGCAAATAGTTAGTTACTAAGATCTGATTATGAGTTATTAAATGGTAAGATGAATAAAAATTCTCAATTGGAAGGCATGTTCCTAAAGGGCCAAACGAATTCCTAATTGGAATTAGGGGATCTTTTTTAATTGATTCTTTTATCACACTATGATATTTTACATCCTTTAATGGCCCCATTCGAGAATAATTGGCTGCTGACAAAATTATCAACGACTGATATTCCTTATTTCTATTCAACAACGTATGAATAGTTCCTTGAGGTTGGTTAAGATATTGTTGAATTTTCGCCTTGGAATAGGAATAAATGGAAGAAAAAGGGTTGATATTGGTACAATCTGATCCATTATCAGAGAGCAATTCTAACCCCGATGGATCATTCCTTTTTTCGATATACGAAATAGGAGATTTCACTAAGTTAATTCTTAGGAAATGTCGAATCAAACCATTTGTGCTTATTTCAACAAAAGAAGCACAGGCTTCTTCGCAAGAAGAACTTTTTTTGTCTTGGTTCCAATTCAATACTAAACAAGTTCGAACTAATTGAATACTTGTGTCAGAAATTCCTCGAATCGGTTTGCCATTTCTATAAAGGATATAATTGATAATTAGAAGTTGCACATTATCCCTTTCCTACAATGGATCCGGTGGAAAAAGGGTTTCTAAATTTATACCGTCCGTTATTTCATATGTGACGAAAGGTCGAACTAAAACAAAAAACCTTTTCTTACTAGGTGTAATCCGTTGGACATAGACCCAATTTTTAAATTTTTTGGATTCCTTGGAATTTCTTTTTCCTGTTCCTGATGGTATCAAAATGCCGGTATGTCTGGATATCTTATCTGTCTCTCCGGAAAAATGGATATCTCCAGAAAAGATTTTAAGTTTAATTCGTTTGTTTTTTTTCTCCACCCGGACCAACCCACCGACTCGGCTTCTTAGATTTAAGGTGATTTGTGTATCTACCCCAATGATACTGTTGTTCCGTACCATTAAAGAAGAAGATTCAGGCAAAATATGCACCTCTTCAGGAATGAAAAAAATCAATCTACTTTCATTTGGTATTTTGACCGAAATTCCTTGACTCCTCGATACTCAATCAAATCCTCTTTTTTGATGACTGAATGCGTTTCTATAGTCCCATATTTAATAATGCCCGAACTCTTTATTCTATATCGAGGATCATCGAAATAAGCAAGAATATTATTTTGATGAAAAATACCATTTACAGGGATTTTAATCGAGATACCTAAACAGGGCATTAGTTGATTCTCGAGTTCTTGAATCGAATGTAGTGGAATGATGAATTTATTTCTTCGTCTTTTTGACAATAAATTAGAATTCTCGTGGAGAATAGGTGAATATACGAGATTATACTGACCAGTACATATGATTCGATTGAGATCTGAATAATCAGGAATCCTATCTTCTTTTTTAACATAAAAATCCGAACTAAATAATTTCTGTCTTGCCTGATCATTAGTTACTGAGAGGTTAGAAGTATATCTTTGCTTGCCAGAAAGAGAATGCGCATTCATTTGATCCTGATCCATGTGGATCGAAAGGTAGACTAGACTGGACCTGCACGGCCCTCCTAATAATATCCATAAATGACTTGTTTTTGGTAATAGATGAACATTACCGTATGTAAATTCGGGTGCATGATAGACATCGGTACTCCAGTACATTTCTCCATCTGAATCAGAATAAATATGTTTTCGAACCTTCTCTTTAAAATTCAAAGTGGATATTCCTGCGCGAATCTCAGCAATTACTTGTTCTGATTCTACATATTGATCGTTTTGAACTAAAAGCAAACTTTTGGGTGGAATATTCACATTATGTAGAATATATTCACTCTCAATAGTTACATACAAGTCTATAGAACATAGAAAGGCAGGATGCCCATGACGTGTACGTGTTGGATGAACCAAATCCTCATTGAATTTTATTTTTCCATTAGATGGGGCTCGCACATGTTCTGCAGTACCACCCGTGAATACTCCTCCGGTGTGAAAAGTTCTTAATGTTAATTGAGTACCCGGTTCCCCAATCGATTGACCTGTAATAATACCTACAGCTTCCCCCAACTCAACCAGGGCGCCATGAGTAGGACTCCGGCCATAACATAATCGACAAATCCAAGATGTACTCCTACAAGTAAAGGGAGTTCAAATAGAGATTGGTTATGCCCGAAGGATATGAATCGATTTACAAGTCCAATGCCAATGTCTTGATTTCTAGTGGCAATACATCGTGAACCCATGTATATATCATCTGCTAATACACGACCAATTAATGTTTGACTAAAAATCCTTTTCGGCATCATCCCATTTCGAGGACTCACAGAAATACCCCGGGCGGTGCCACAGTCTGTTCGATGGACAACAATGTGTTGAGCTACTTCAACAAGTCTGCGAGTGAGATATCCAGCGTCTGATATTCATACAACAGTATCCACAACTCCTTTATGGGCTCCGTAGCAAGAAATGATGTATTCTGTTAAAGAGAGTCCTTCGCGCAAATTGCTTTGAATAGGTAAATCAATCATTTGTCCTTGAGGATCCAACATTAATCCTCTCATACCTACTAATTTATGTACCTGAGATACATTTCCTCTAGCTCCCGAGAAAGACATTATATGAACTGGATTAAAAGGGTCAGTCATCCTAAAATTCGTATTCATTTCTTGTCGCAAATATTCACTTGTAGCATACCATATTTCAATGGATTGAAGTAATTTTTCTACCACGAGTACATTCCCATAATGATGGTGTTTTCCCAAAATCAAACTTTGTTGTTCAGCATCTTGAACGAGCCATCCCTTAGAAGGTATTGTTAAAAGGTCATCAATTCCTAATGAAATGGATGTAGCAATAGCTTGTTGGAACCCAGAGTTTTTACTTGATCCAGGATATGTGATGTATATGCCATTCCAAAGTGCTCTATTAATCTACTAATAAGTCATTTCATGGCAGTTTTGTCTATCGCTTTATTGCGAAAAACCATATTAGCCCGTTCTGCCATAAGTACCTCCATATTCCGCTGAGTAGATATCGACAATGGGTTTGAGTCGGTGATTGTAAAACTTCTTTTTATCGATCTTGATTCGCATATAAATTCTGGAACTATGTACCTAGCTGAACCGGAGAGCCCTGAAGTCCCACGGTATCATAGAATTACGTTAGGTACCATATGAATGGGCTCAAGAAAACCCCTGTCTAGCTTCTTCAATTTCTCGATAAAGAGAAATATGACCAACAGTGGTTCGAATGTATATAAAAAGGATTTTTTTTTTAGACTTCTTACTATTAGATAGCGTCCATAAATCTCATAAAAAGTACCTAAAGATTCATAGTGAACTTCAATGGGAGTTTCTCTTGAAGAAATAACGTGTTGATCTAGTCGCCACCGGAGCCACAAAGGACTATCTAAATTGATTCATTTCTATCGATAAGCCCCAATTGCATCATAGGAATTCGAAAAAAAAAGTTCTTTCGTATACTTATAATAACTATTGTCACTTCTTTATTGATTTTGATAGTTTCTGTGATTACATGGATTATATCTATTTACACAAATACCTTGATGATTTCCGCTCGTTAATATACATAGAGTCCAATAAGCATATCTTGCATTGGTACGAAAATGGGACCCCCAATAGCCGGAGACAAAAGATTCATATGAGAAAACATAAGTAAAAGGGCCTCTACTTGAGCCTCCAAGGTTAAAGGTACATGAATAGCCATTTGATCTCCATCAAAATTGGCATTGAATCCCTTGCAAACTAATGGATGTAACCAAACTGCGCGCCCCTCCACTAAAACGGGCTGGAATGCCTGTATACCTAATCTATACAGAATGGGTGCTCTATTCATCAATACAGGATGTCCCTGCATAACTTCTTGAAGGATTTCCCATACAATTGGCTCTTTTTCTCGAATTTTACTCTTAGCAACTCCTATGTTCGAAGCAAGATGTTGTCTAATTAGACCATGAATTACAAATGTCTAGAAAAGTTCTATTGCTATTTCACGAGGCAATCCACATCGATGTAATGAAAGTAAAGGAACCGCGACAATGATAGAACGTCCTGAATAATCAACTCGTTTACCAAGCAGAGTCTCACAAAATCTTCCCTCTTTGCCTTCAATTACATCAGAAAATGACTTGTAAACTTTATTATGATCGTCCCTCATTGGTTGTCCCCGGATTCCATTATCGAGAAGTGTATCCATATCTTCTTGTACTAATTTCTCCCGACACATTACTAATTCTCCTGGCGTAGATCTACTTGTTGTTAATAGATCGGTAAGGGTATTGTTCCGATAACTCTTCTATAGAGTTCATTAATATCTGAGATCATTAGTTTACTCTCATCTATCTGAATGATCGGTCTCAACTTAGGAGGAATAACTGGTAATAGACATAAAACCATCCATTCTGGCTCTATATTTGTTCGAATAAAATGCTTAGCCAATTCCACGCGTCTAACAAAAAAGTCCTTTCTTCTTCCAACCTTTCGATCTTCCCATTCATTCCCTGTGTGCCCTTCTTCCCCCAATTCTTCCCATTCCACCAACGAATTCTCTATAATAATTCGTAAATCTAGATCGTCTAATTATTCTCGGATAGCACCTGCACCAGTAGAGATTTCT
>NC_061111.1:69775469-69775851 GCF_002878395.1 Capsicum annuum
AAATCGGACGTGAAAGTTTCCTTTCATCCGGCTCAAGTAGTTCCACCTAATAAGGAAAGGAGTTCTCATTTTAAAACTCTAGAAAATCCCAAAATAAAAGGGTCTACTCCTTACTCAAGTTCCTAGTGAAGACGAAACAAGATTTCAGTGATTCCGTATTCTATTAATTCTTTATTCAAATTCAATTCCAACAAATAAAATAGAAAATTCTTGAGTAGTCTACTTCCCTTTGAATGATAAATCCCTTAAGTCTTAATAATTAAATTAAGGAATACCTTGTAACCCATAAGGGATTTACTTGTCTATATATTGTTCTATTCGATCTTTTAGCTCCTGACTTCACCTCGATGGTTAGGCCACCACGCCCTTAAAGTCTATACGC
>NC_061111.1:69778851-69784541 GCF_002878395.1 Capsicum annuum
CTAGAATAGATATTTTTTGTTTCCTACTTACACGAGCCCATATCCTTTCTTTTCTATCAATTTCTAATTCTGATCTTCATCCCCAATCTGATATTATGGTGCCGGTATAGACCAAAATTCCGTTATGGTCCAATTTTGATCGGTAATAAATACCGAGACTTTGCAATATTTGATTGATCACAATTCTATATATTCCATTGACTATAGAAGTTCCCAGGGAATTCATTAGAGGAATATTTCCGTTAAAAATTGTTTGTTCTTGCATATCCCTACTGTTTTTCCAAATTAATCCCGCGGATACATATAATTCAGAAGAATATGTGAGTGATTCATACACAACATCTCTTTCCTTTATCAAGGGTTCGACCAATTGATATGTTTCCACAAATAATTGAAATTCAATTTCTTGATCTGTATCTTCAATTTTTGGAAACTTATAAAGTTCTTCCGTCAAACCTTGATCAATGAACCTACAAAATCCTTCAAATTGTATCTGATTAAATCCAGGTATTGTAGATATTCCCTCATTTCCATCCCAGAGCATTTTTAATTTCCCATTTATCAAAAAATACCACTATTGGCTCATTCTTCATCTAATTAGATAGATTAGATAAATGATCTAGCAATGGTGGCATTTCAATTTTGTTTACCGAATCACATGAAATTTTACCCAACTCCATATCTGGAATGTATGAAATACGTATGAACGAAGGAAGAAAAATAATTTTCTACTTAAATTGAATTGGAATTTATTGGATTTTCAACAGATACAAATGGAAAGAAATTGATAAACATCCCTAGAAACGGACTTCTGCTACTTAGACTTGTTAATTAAGTTTATAGGATTTTGTCTAGAATATAAAAACAATAATGATTCCATTTCTACCATTATTATGATAATACATATTCCAACCTTCTTGAATACCAGAAAAATAAATGGATTGGACATTTGATCTTTTCACTGAGATAAAGGCATAAAAATCAGAAAGAGAATGTATAGAATTAGAATCGGTTTTTTAGCATTTAACCCCCTTTTATGTTATGGATTTCGTTGTTCAAAAAATGATTCTTCGAGAAGAGAGAGATGTTGTTTACAGATTTTTAAGTAGAATACGATTGTGAAATGTATAAGAAAAGAAGGTTTGTATGTCTTAAACACGTGTGGAGATATCTATAATATCCGTCTTTCTTCTCTTTTCTTGTTTTATTGTCATTTTATGTTCTATTCGGGGCAACACAGGTTGTGCTCTATGAAAACAGAATTTAAATTTTCTATTCAATTCAAAATTCAAATTGAAGTATGATACTTTTCTTATATCTGATAATTCTATATCGGAAACATATATAAATAATATATATCCGTCTAACAATTTATCTTGGGGGGTTTACATATACTCATAATTGTTGTTATAATTATTAGTAATAATTATAATTTATAATTGAGAAGGATTTTTTGATTGAAAAAATCCATACTGATTAGTTATATATCAAGTTGTATTTTCTTATGTCATTAGGAAAACAAAAATTGGAGATTCAAATCCAAGAATTGTTCATGCATTCTAAGTCAATAGTTAATGGTTCCTATTTTCATAAAGTTGAATTTTGGATTTTGCGACTGAAAATCCACATTTGATTTTTCAATAGATTTCAATAGAAAGGTAAGAGAAAGTTTTGAACATTATGAATTTTGAGATAGACTCAATCGAAATTGAAAGGACGAATCAAACCCAATCAAAAGGGAAGAAGGATTAGGATTTCTTTGACTTTTAGGAAAAATTAAGGAAAATAGAACTCAAGGTGCAAGTACGATAAAAAAGCAGTTTAGTAATCCGGGAAATTTTTCATCTATTTTGTATTTGTAGCATTTTGGCGACATGGCGGAGTGGTAAGGAAGGGGACTGCAAATCCTTTTTTCCCCAGTTCAAATCCGGGTGTCACCTGATCAACAAAAAACTAGAAATCTCTTCTTTTCTTCTGTTGATATAACCCACCGAACGATTCCCCAGCAGAAGCAGAGAAGGCAGACTATTGATACTTGTTTGATTCTAAACATCTGGTCTATGGGTTTTTCTAAAAAATTTTAAATATCCTTGCATTGCATATCATTGCATATTTAGGCTTAGTCTAGGCTTCAAGGAAATATTCAAATGCTAGAGGGGCTATCAAGACTTCGCAATTACCTTCTACTACAAATAAAAATTTTATATTGTTAATCCATTGTATAATGACTGGACCTTAGGTTAGATTGGAGAGACCGATAGGAAATATAAATAGTTGTGGAAGGGGCCAAAAGATACTTTATTATATACGAAGAACTCACGAAAATCTCTGAGTGCTCAAGCATCCAATCAATTGAAATGAGAGTCAACAAAAAAATAATAGGACCTATTATTCCTACATGTTCCATTAGTAACATTCCTTACTGGTGATTTTGCTTATGTTTAATCTTTTCCGATTAGAAATCATATAGGAATTTCTTATAAAATGAGCGAATTTATCGGATTGGTTTCTTAATAGTCTTCGTTCTTTTTGACTCTACGCCATTGATTCCACTATTATTAGTGAGGAATAATGGAACAATTCCTTTATATTGATAGAGATAGGGGACATAATTTATATGGATATAGTAAGTCTTGCTTGGGCTGCTTTAATGGTAGTCTTTACTTTTTCCCTTTCACTCATAGTGTGAGGAAGGAGTGGACTCTAGGGGTCCTACTAATTGAGTTAAGGAAGCAAACTGTATCAATATCAATTGCTTTCTAGATCGTTCTGCAACACATTTGGAGTAAAATAAAAATATCTTCATTTTGAAATTCCATTGGACTCGACTGGAGTAATGTATTATAGGAATCATCCTCCTTCAATCAAAGAGCTATTTAAACGATTCGCATGTTTGTAGTTTGAAAGGAAGAGGATCCCAGGAAATTTATTTGAACCTAATTCTTCCTAAATTTTCTAGTCCAATCAACGGCCTCTTACTAGGTGATACTGAGTAGGGCCTGACCCTTTTTTTATTTGTTTCTTTCTTTATTGTTCAAAGAAGAAGTTTTTTGTTAAGTGTATACGCACTTTGTATGATAAAGAAGGGATATAAACTTAATGGTTGTCTAACGAGATACTATACAGAATAAGGTTGTCAGGTGGGTCACATATTGCGCATTTACCGCTTTCAAATTTTTAAAATTGGATTTATACTTTATTGACTTATTTCATATCATGGTTCAGGAGTTAAAAATCAGTGAGGTTTACTCTTCCTTTTTGATGCCCGTGGAACTACTGTCAATGGTTTACTCAATTACTTATTGGGAATATTAACAAAAAATTACTATGTGATTTTTTGAATATGCCTATATCTATCGCTTTTCCTTCATTGATTTGATTCTTTCAATATATACTGAGATTCATATTGGAAATAAAAAATATAGTAATTCAAACTATAAGACATAAGAGTAATTCAGATTGATCAGAACAAATAGATATAGCAAATAAATGGAATTGGATGCTATGTCACTCCTATATATGGAATTGATATTCACATATATCAAGATAATATTGTGGATTGATCTATAGAGCCATATCAAATGCAGCCTCTATCTTTATTTTAGTCCAGGGAGCAGCTAAAATCTAACTAATAAATAGTATGGTAGAAAGAAATAGATGAATATTTCTACCATACTATCTATCTATTAGAATACTGTCGATTCTAGTTCACTCATTTCATTTAAGACATAAAATTGGAATCTTTTTCATTTTATTTCGGCAATTTTGGCTAAGAACTCAAAAGACAAGTTTCATTCAAATTAGTTAATAATTAATTGTTTTGACTGACTGTTTTTATGTAAATGATAAGTAGAAAAGTTATAGGAACTAGAATAAATAGTGCAGTAGCAATAAATGCAAGAATATTTACTTCAATAATCTCATCGGTTCTTTACTTCACAATAACTCGAGATTTAATCCCATAGAGATGATAAATCTTTGGCCTATAAATTCAATGAATGAATATTACCTCTTGATGATCTTGAATCAGATCAATATCATGAATAACAATATCTGAACTATCAAATCAATTGGTCGTCGAGAATTGAATAGTATAACATAGGAAGTTCTTTTATCCATACCGCCCCAAACTTGGATTCCTGACCCAATCCAACCAAAATTCCTTTATTTATCATTTTTTATCATTTGTTCTTTTTTTCTCTCTAATCTATCTAGTTCCTTCTTGTACAATCATCTAATAAAGTCTCATCAAACAGCTCTTCCACTTCCAGTGGTCACATAGTTACAAACCCAAACAAACAATAAAAGCTAAATGGAAAAAGAAAGGAGTTTAGAACGAAAATATTTTTGACTTGGAAGACAAAGAAGTGTGATAAAGATGCGACCGTATAAAATGAATATTCATCAAATTTACTATTTTTCAATTTGTTCTTTCGTCGATGGGGCCTTAAAACAAAATGAAAAATTGAAAAAATGATTCATTCCCCTTTCTAAGAGGAGTAGGATCTTTGGTTGATCTGTCCTTCCCCCTCTTTTCTTTGTAGATTATTAGCCCCGGGACACCTATACCAAAAGCTCAGTGTGCAATTTTCATGAAATCTATTTTTTAACTTCAAACTAGTAAGTGAGGTTCCATAAATCCGTATCCAGAAAAATAAATTGTTTTTTTGTTTTTTCTGGAAAGTATTTTCTTATATTCAATTTTGTGTTGGACAAGAAAAGAATTCTCTTTGTGTATGCGCGCCTCAAAAAGGTATAGTACCCGATTCCATTACATGCATCGGGGTCAATCGAAAAAGCCAGCATTTCTTGGAATGCTGACTATAATGCTACCAATAATTGTACTAATTCAACCGCATATTACCCAAAGGAAAGAAAAAAGAAATAAGGATTTCCCCTTTGCTTTGACAATGAAATTCTGCCCCCCGTCCCCTTCATAAAAAGGGAGAGATTTATATTGGATCCGTCAGGACTGAGGGGCTCGAACCCGTAGCTTCCACCTTGATAGGTGGTGCTCTGACCAATTGAACTACAATCCCAGGGAAATACGGGATCTAGCAGAAAATTTGATTCTTTTTTATCTCCGGATCGGGTATTTCTAAAGTATAAAGGGGTTATATCATCTCATGGTGGATTGTCCAATTATTGGGCTGAGCTGGATTAGAACCAGTGTAGACATATTGCCAACGAATTTACAGTCCGTCCCCATTAACCACACGGGTATCGACCCAGGAAGAATCCATTTAGACTTATTGGTAATCCAAGATCAACTTCCTTTTGTAGTACCCTACCCCCAGGGGAATTCGGATCCCTGCTGCCTCCTTAAAAGAGAGATTTCCTAAACGACTAGACGAGGGGGGCCCACTTGACCAACGGCCATCATACTATGATCATAGTATGATCAATTTTTTAAAATTGTCAATATAATTGAATGATTCTATCCAAGGGATCTTTCCCCCTTTCAGAATTGCATAGAATTATTTTTTATTCTGATGAATTATTCATTCTAATCACCATTAGAAATCTAAAATCTAGTAGTAGTATTTTTTTATTTTTTTGAATTCAATTGAATTTATTTCGATTATTTTAGTTTTGATTATTTTAGTATTTAGAATTTTATTTCGATTTCTTTCACTTTCATTTGATTCATTGTTAAGACGAGATATCCTTATCTCCCTCCCACCAAGACA
>NC_061111.1:69787541-69897678 GCF_002878395.1 Capsicum annuum
GATAGATAGATAGATAGATAGATAGATAGATAGATAGATAGATAGATAGATAGATAGATAGATAGATAGATAGATAGATAGATAGATAGATAGATAGATAGATAGATAGATAGATAGATAGATAGATAGATAGATAGATAGATAGATAGATAGATAGATAGATAGATAGATAGATAGATAGATAGATAGATAGATAGATAGATAGATAGATAGATAGATATGCCCGTGCGTTGCACGGGTCCAACGCGTATAGTAGAATAAAATGAAGATGTAACAGTAAGAGACTATCCCGTTTGATTGGATCAGTTGATGGAAATGATACTAAATGTATGTTTTATACAATCATGGAAATAACATACTACTGGATGCGCACATTCACATATAATAGTGCCTATTGTCTATTTACATAGGTACATATTATCCCGTTTGATTGGATCAGTTGATGAAAATGATCCCAAATGTATGTAGTATACAATCATGGAAATAACATACTATTGGATGCTCACATTCACATATTATAATGGTTGTTGTCTATTTACATAAGTACAAATAATATTTATAAATTTTACAATAGGAGATGCATTTTTGCTATTGTGATCAACCTCTTGAGCATTCACGATCAAACACCAGATAAATTGAATTTAATGAGTAAATTAGTTTAACAAGTTCAAAATGTGAGTAAAGAAAGGAAATAGCTTATAGCCAAATAAATCAACATAAAGATATCACTCTATTTCTGTGTACATTTTTTGTGAGAATACATTCCTCTTACACCAAGATCCAAGCCAAGATTTTTTAAGACTGTACTTAAGTATTCAATTGCCTTGAGGTACATCAATCCTTCAATAGCTCAGTGTTACCTTTTGTTTTTAAGTAATCTACACGCGAGAGTTGCAGAAGAATTTAGTAAATATGATATGTCTACATATAAATCAACACTAATATAACAATTATATAGTTTAGGGATGAGGTTGATAGTTGACTTCTACCATATTTAGCAGCATTTTACTTCTAATTATCAGAAATTTTAATGAACTCCAAAAAGGCAAAAATTAAACTTCTATCATTTAACAAGTATAATTGTAAGTTCGCAAGGAGGTCGATAAAAGTTCATTTTTAAAACAGATGTCAACTTTCTTACTACTAATCATATTATTATTAAATAAATAACAAACCAAAACAAGTGAAGGCAATAAGTTTTTTCTCTTTGTCCCTGCTTTGTTTGTGAATGTTTATGAACACGGAGAACAAAAAGGTGTAAAGTACATATGACCAAGAAAGCAGGTATCTAACCTTTCCACTTGACTGTCCGTATGCAGAGTAATCATACCTAAACAAGAAATAAGATGTTGCAATGGTAGTCATACTTGCATGCTACGTGCATAGATAAATCGATTTCTGCGCTACAGAGAATACTAATATATTTAAAGCAATATTCATATTGTGTCCAAAAAATAGAAAAATTATGATAATCAATCAAACATAACACTTCATTTTTAAATTAATTAATAGTAAGGCATTTCACTTTGTTAGTTGCTCAAACCAAACCAAAGGCAGTTGTGTTGGTTTTGTTTCTTTTTTCTGTTTATGCAAAAACTATGAATGTAATGTGCTGGCTAGCTCATGTATTGAAAGTCATTTTTGTTGTAATGAATCCAGTAAATTATGACTTTCTTTGATTTTTGATTTGTGTCAGCCCTTTGATTCTGCTTCCAAGCTTACCTATTGTTTGCCAATATCTGTGTTCAGTTGGGCCTCTCTATAGTAATCAGTCTCTATAACAATATTTCGCTATCACGGTCAAGTTTTGTTTGGACTACCAGATTACTACAATACCAAACGTGGCCCACAAGTGGCCTTAGTCTTACAAGCTTATACTTATATTGGCTTAAACCAGATTCTGTTTAATAAGATTTTATCTATTTAATAAGGATACTTGTTTAACTCAATGATAGTTTATATGTTTACTTGTGTACATTAAATGTTGAAGGGCGTAGATACCAGCTAGGGCTAAGTTAATAGACACATTTAATGTCGATCTAAGTGGCCTCACACATTTAAAATTTCATCACAGGTGGAAGGTTCAAACTGAATATAAATAATATCCATATATATAAGAAGTTCTAAAACTCAGAATAGCTATTGTTCTTTTATCCAATTATTAGATATAAAGTATTATCAATATTTAGTATTCAAAGAGTCATAAAAACTCTATTCAGTATTTTAAATAAAATTCAAGAAGTATATTAGCAACATACTACTCTCAAGCCCGGCCGAAGTGCGAAAGCACATCAACGCCCACTACGAATGATAAAATGCCAAAGCCAAAGAGTAAAACATTCAGGTAAACACGGTAACCATCTTTAGCATTAGAGTATACTAATAACTAATAACTAAAATAGAATGCTACCGAATCTTTGGATGTGCACAGCTCAACAATGACAATGATATGGCTACTGTAACACAAATTGATTTGCTATATATCACAAGAAAATTGATGCTAGATGGTATTATCTGGACTCTTGATTGGATGCATTCACACTGCCAGAGACAACCCTTAAAACACTCTAAATATAAGTGAGGTTAAGAGCGCTTAAGCTACTAAAGTGCTGCATTTCAACATCCATTAATCCACATCCTGGATATTTTATACATGCGGTGCAGAAATTTCAGAATTGAAATGAAAAATCGTGTAGTAGTTGACCTTCTAGTGTAGTTCTTATTGACCCGTGGGAAATCAACAACTGACTTTGACAGTTTCTTTTATGATGGTAGACCATTCTTCATATTGAACCTCATCTCATACCTGAAAATTATGAGTAGAATCAAGATAATTGGAAGATCTAAAAGTCAAATAAGATCATCAGGTTAGAGTTTTCCTACAGCTGATTTGTGAAACCATCATGCTGTTGTTCTTTTAAGTTCCATTAACCGCATCTAGATCTGGATTCTGTAGGCGAAAAGTGATCAAGACCACATCATATTCCTCCTCCCAAGCATTGGATAGTCAAGCAACGAAACCAGACTCATTTGGATCAGTTAGTAAGACTAAAGCATGTACATCTTGTGATTCATTGAAGTTTATATCTGGTGGTGTCCAATAAGAGGATAAATATTTTTGTATTTTTGCAGTCTATAATAGAAGTTGCTCAAAGTCAGGTTGTCATTATGTCTAACAAGACGATCTGAGAAGTGCAAACCGTCTACATTGGGTCCTAAAGCGTATCCATCTTTTCGAAGTGAAAAATTATACATTGATATCTACCTCGTGGCTAGAAATTTATTTTATTTTCCAATCAAAGGGCATGAACTTCCACATATCAGATATAAAAATAAAAACAAATTTTAAATTTCAAAATTTCATACCATAGTAGAATATGAAGCAGTTAGGCAGCTAGAACCACTTGATTAGGGATTCATTTTTTGCGTAGCGTGGAAGAACTCCAAAGCGAGCCTTCTTTGTGGGGTCAAAGTTCTATGCCAGCTGTTTGTTTTTCACCATTTTCTAAGAAATACATAGCCTATTAATCTCACATTTGTGATTAAATTCGGGAAAATAAAAAAACATGAGGGAAATTTTAAGCAGTTGACTGAACCAAGCAATTAAATTGTCATTAATCTATAAAGGCATCAAGTGTAAATTCGCAGATAACATGTAGTTAACTTCCTTATGCATATGGATAGCACATCTCAAGTTGATCTGATGAATACTGGACTTCAAAGAGCCATAGACTATTCATTAAGAACTTGAAGACAAGAGTTGAATATCATAATTTACTGTGCATTTGCAAGAAATTCAAAATTATTTAGTTCCATTTTAGCCATTATTTTACTTAACCCCTTTGCTTCTAGGACACCACCACCATCTCCGAGAACTTAAATTTATAAACAAGAATGATGCTACTTCACCAGAATAACTTCCATCATTGTCATCAGGAAAGCGAACTCGAAACTGTACAAGTATAGATCAATAGAAAAAGAAATTGCGAAGATGGCATAACTTTGGTCTGAAGTACAATGGAAGATCCATCATAATTGCATAATTTTCAGTAATAGCAAAATCGTGCATCATAACAGATGTTGGTATTGTTATTGGAACTGGATCTTGCATAAAACCATCCTTGGAAATGACTCTATACGTAGTGTAAGGTGGTGTTTGTGAGTAGCCAAAGATAAATATCTCATCTCCCCTGCATGCAAATATTTTTAGGCCAAACTCTGTATTTACATAACAATATATAATTGAATAAATCATAACATATTTTAATCTCCAGCTTTATTTTAGATCCATTTTTCATTGTACATCTGAACAAAAGGCACCTGGACACCTAAGTTCTTTCTCAAATAAAGGCCAAGTAACTTGAATCAAGTTAACATCTGTTCTAAATCCTTGTGATCTCCACTACTAAGTAGTTAACTGTACTTTCATAAAATGGTAGTGGGTCGTAACAGGATATTTTAAAGGTTCTTATATCTCCATTCAAGTAATGACCTATATGGCATCCAGGAAGCCAGGGTCTGAAATGGGAGGAAGAACCTTGTTATTGGATAACAACTCAGAGGATTTTACAACTAAAGGAAATGATACTTGGAAGTGATTAGCTGATAGCCACAGTTGATGGGTGTTTCTTTTTAAAAGTGTAGGTAACATTCTTTACGAACAAAGAACTGAAACCAATTAATCATCCATATTTATTTCCATAATTGATAGCAGATTCAAATGACTATTCTCTTACCAGTTACAGGGTCAACCTTCGGGTGTACAGTGAAGGAATGTTGCAACCTTTTATCGTAATCCAGCATGCCAAGCATTTGTAGATCTCCATCCTCTAGAACTTTAACTACATCTGTGAACAAAATATTCATTTTATTCATATAAGAAGGAAAACACAATATACCAATAATTGGGTTCTTCGGTGGCGCACAGTCGCAAACTTCAAAAAACAACAATCTTACTAAAAGAATAGTCCACATCACTGTTTGGCAGCTTGAATGCATATAAGATCATCTCTGGCAATTAGAAAGTTATAGTCGTACAAAATAAATGGAAGGAAGTAATTAACTATAAGATGTCAAAGAATCTTGATAACATATTCAGGTTAGCAGGCATTTAGATAATAGATTGCTTAAGTTTCTCGGCTAATAGATCAAATGAAAAAGTAAATTACATGGTTTATCCCCCTCACGAAGATCCAAAAGCTTCCCATGGTGATATATCTTAGTTGTATTAGCTGAATGTTCAGATGAAAGATTGGTGGTAGCTTCTAGAGTCTGTGTTAAATTACTCTTCACCTGCAAATCAAGTGTGGCATGGCAAACTTTCCTCCTCACATGCTCCATAAGAAATGCGATCTGTCAAGAAGAGTGTAAGCAAAAACTATTAGGCTCGGTGAACCTAAGAATACAGAGTAAAGGTGAAAGAAAGGACATGCTTGTAAATTCGGAGACTACAGTAACAACAGTTGAGACTTGTGATCTATGTCGTTAAAAATGAAAGTCCCAAACATGGGAATGAATTGTCTAGTGATGAGCTGCACCGAACACAACAAAATAGACCTCAGATTACTACTTCGATCAAACATGGTTGTATATCCAAATAAAGTAGATATTTCAGGAAAAAAGAAAAAACAAGTTTCAAGATAAAAAATGAAGCAAACATAAACCTTATACCATATATTATCAGTTTCTAGAACAGCTAAAATTATCATTTTGGTTCATAACATGTTCAAAATCATGACATGCACCTAATCTACACATCACACGTAGTGGCTAGTGCTGCTACCACTAGACCAGAGTCTTAGAAATATTCTTTAGTTAAATAATCTCTTTCACTAGTCCTAAATTTCCTACAAATCAAGTGTGGCATGGCAAACTTTCCTCTTCACATGCTTCATAAGAAATGTGATCTGCCAAGAAGAGTACAGAGTAAAGGTGAAAGAAAGGACATGCCTGTAAATTCGAAGACTACAGCAACAATAGTTGAGACTCGTGATCTATGCTGTTAAAGATGAAAGTCCCAGACATGGGAATGAATTGTCTAGCGATGAGCTGCATTGAACACAACAAAATAGACCTCAGAATACTTCTTTGATCAAACATGGTTGTATATCCAATTAAAGTAGATGTTTCAAAAAAAAAAAAACAAGTTTCAAGATAAAAAATGAAGCAGATACAAACCTTGATCACTTCTTGTGATGCAACTCCTCCAATGAAAACAGCTACAATATAAAGCTCCGAAGCATCATATCGAGACATCTCATTAATAAGGTCCTCTGATAAGATAGATCCATTACAATCAAGGTCGTTGAGTAGGCCAATAGCTATAGTTTTTAGTCGGGATATATCCTCATCCATCTCACTATCAAGAAATTCTTAAAAGTTAGATAGTCATAAATTAGCTTTTCTTTCAGAAAAGAAATTGTATGGACGAAAAGCATCTTACCTTACCCATCAAATTGGCCAGAAAATTTATTATAGTTTGCAGCAAACCGGTCAGCTGCTCGAAGAAGAATGTAAAGACCCGCAGCAGTACTGCCATAAAAAGGGAGTATGCAAAATCTCCCTAATGAAAGGCTATTTATGTAAAATAACTAATGTTTGGAAGATCAACAACCGGCACATGCATTCAAATACAAAAACATTAACAGTTCGGCAAAAAGAAAAATTTGCGCATCTATTTAGAGTACAAAAAGCATTATCAAGCACTCATTGAAAATCAATCCCAATTCATCTTTGCTCTATCTTTTTTTCATGTAATGCAATTTTTTAGTTGGAATTATATTTACTTTTACAAGTAACTTTATCGTGTACATCTTTTACAAGATTCAAGAACTCAAATTTAATAAAAGTAGCACAAGTTTGAATATAATTTCCTATACCTGAGTTTGGTAGTTCCGGATGCAAATGTTCCCTGAATATAAACTTGCCAATATCCTGTAAGAAAGAATAGAAATAATGAGCGACAAACACTAATTTTTTAGTAAACAACGTCATCTGAGTTAATAGAATAAAGTTCTGAAGCATTTTAAATGGATCTTCGAACTACTGAAATAGAGCAAAAAATTGAAATAAGAAAGAGAGAACCCAAAGTAAACTAATTAATAGAGAATTAGTAGGTAGAGAAAGGCGAAAATTAGGGTATCAAAGAAATCAATATCAAGCTATTGGGAAACCAAGAATAAAAGGATATAATGCATCATTTGTATTCAATAATACAATCAACGAATTGACACAACCAGTAAATATCAGAACTTGAAGAGATAAATTCAGATTGAATTAAATATTCTATAGAAAATCCTAAATAAATTAAAACAAGAAATCAATCTGAGAATCGAAGACAACATTGGAGGAGAAAGAATTGCAGAGCTCGGAACTAATAATAAGCTGCGCTCTTTGCCTTTGAACTCGATCAGCCTCCTCAGCAACACATACCCCCGATAAATATAATCAAGAAAATCATTAAAAAAAATTATGTATACAGACTAAGAAGAAAAATAAAGTAAATTTTACATAACTTAAATGAAAAATTAATAAGAGAATTATAATAATAAGGAAAGATCCAAAAGATTATAAAGATTTTCGTAAAAACATGAATAGCAGGAGTAAAAGTGAACTACAGCATAAAGTTGGGAAACAGGAGAAAGGAAACATCTGGAATTGAAAGAAAACATAAGTTTGTGGTTTGTTAAAATAGTTTTTTACCATTTTGCCCTTGAATATTGAGTATATTTACAAAAATGCCCTTGATCGTCTTCTTAACTGCCTCTTCTATATAGTAATATTATAAGGGGTATTGGGCTTGTTGGACTTGGGCCTATTGTTTGGTTGGGATCAAATTTGGGTCGGGTTTGTATTATAATTTAAATATAATAAAATATTAATATATTATTTATATAATTAATTTTTTTATTTAACCAATTTTTTTTTCAATTCGCAAAATTGAATTCCTAAAATTTGAAATCGAAATTGATCCAAAAATTAAAAAACCCAATTTAATTTCGAATTGATTTTTTTGATTTAAACCAAAATATGTCTAGCTCTAATCGAATGACATTAGTTTGACCGACGGACCATTGAAAAATCATAGGCTCAAACATAGGCTCAAACATGGGCCAATATTATTTTTTTTGAATGGCCAGCCCATTTCCTTTTTCCCTTTTCTTTCGGCTTTTCCTTTGGAATTGGGCATCTTGACCCTCTTTTTTCTTTTCTGATGAATAAAATGGTCTAAGGATAAAAAAAATCACTTTTTAAAAAAAAAAAAAGGAAAAATGACATAAATAGCACTTAGGGTGAAACTATTGACATGAAAATGACCATTGAATTTTGATTTCAGTTTCTAGCCATTTGCTAGCAGCTTTATATAATACTGATATAAATTTGATACATATCTTATACAGATATGTATTTTATATAATAGAGATACAATTTCTATATGTATTTTACACACACACACACATATATGTTATACAATAATGATGCAAATTCTATGAACATCATATTAAAAATGCATATTCTATATAACAATGATATAATTTTTATCCATAAATTTGCTACTTTATTTTTCTTATGGACTATATCAGTATGGTATATGAATTGTATCAATATGATATATGATTTGTATCTAAACTACCTGAGCCAAAATGACTCAATTATGAAATGACCATAATATGAAAATTATTTGGATCGACTGGTCATAAATGTCCAATGACCCAAACATGAATCAATTGTTTTGAAAAGAATCAGCCCGTGTCCTTTTTCAAAAGAAAAAAAAAAGTAACTTACATATATATCATAATTAAGATGCTAATAACATTTTTATCATTATGTTTGTCTAATTACATAATATGTCATAATTAGCATTTTTTGATAAATATATTTGACCTTGATACATATTCTATTTGATACATTTGTAAAAAATTTGTTTGCTAAATTAGGAAATAATAGAATCTCCTTGAATTGAGGGAATAAATCACGATTCATCTATTTTAAAAGCCCAAAAAATATAAACAATAACAGAAAAATCAAAACATTCATCCTTCAAATCTATGTCGATTCAAAACTACAATTTTTACGCAATTCTTCATCCCATTTTTTTTCATCATCAAACTTTAAAAAACATTGTGTAAAAAGTAATGTTGATACATAGACTGCATTTATACATATACTATATCAAAATGTATCAAACATATGTTTAGTGAGTTTACACATAGCAGTGAATATCTGCTATCAAAATGTATCAAATATCCAAAACATAATTCAATTAACAGTCTTGAAATGTGTCAATGTTTCAAGCACAACAAATATCATACGAAGGATAAATCATCACAAATTTTTAAATAGGAACAAAAGTATCAACCAAAAAAAAATATCAAATGTATCAGCTAACAAAAGTATCAAATGTACTTAGATCTTAAAATCTACTTCAACATTCAACTCAGTTCTCGAAAAAAATGATAATTTTTTTCACTAAATTGACTTCAGTGACGTTTGCATCAAGGATGAAGATAATTGACTTGAAACTTAAAATTGGAGAGAAGTTATCAATAATTTTGGGGTGAAAAATTTTAAAAATGGAATGGAGAGATTTAGGACTGCAAAAGAGGAGGTTATGCGGTTTATGGGAAAAATAGATATGTATCAAGGATAAATAAAAAAAACATATATAATGAAATATTTTAAAAGATCTGAGCCATTGAAATAATGATCCTTAAGTTTGATTATTTGTATAATTTTTTCAAAAAAGATTAAGATGTTAAATTAAAAAAATAAGAAAAAAAATAAGAAAAAAGAGAGAGAATACTCATCCTAACTTGAGTCGTTTGTTAAAAATTGATTCCTCGACCTGTTTTTTTATTTTGTTGTTAGTTTTGCATTCCGTTTTTCTAAAAATATCAAAATTTATTATTTTATTAGTTTACTTCTTAACAGTACTAACTCCAAAGTCCATAATTGGGCGTTCTTTTCTTTTTGTGATGAGTTATAGAAAAATAAAGTGATGATTATTGATGATTTATATTAGTGTTTTCAAAGTGTTATTTGAATAGACGGTCTTTTAAGAATGATCTATTTATATACATATTAACGTTGCATACACACCACCATCCCAAATTTTTCTTGGTAGATTACTGTGAGTATGTTATTGTTGTTATGGTCATTGAATTCAAACTCATAAATCGTAACTATGCTATTTGGTGTTTTAACCTCTTATATTAATCGAACTGTTCCATTTCAACCTTCTTTGGATGAGTTGTAAAATCAAAGTAATTTTTATTGGTGGGAAGTTTATCTAGAAATCAAAAAAGAAGACAATGCAGTACATTCAGATTTATATGTGATTTTCACCTAGAGATAATACATAAAAAAGACCTAAACTTGATACCAAATTATAACTAATTTTGACCTTAAACTTTGAGAGTGCACAAATATGACCTTTAACTATTTAAAACTGCACAAATATGACCTCCAATCCAACGTGGCAAAATGCGTGTTCAACACGCAAAATTGGGCGCGTCCAGCTTAAAATCTAAGGGCATAATACATAAATATGACCTTAAACTTTGACTGTGCACAAATATGACCTTTAACTATTCAAAACTGTATAAATATGATCTTTAAATGACTCTTCACTATTATTTTTTCATTATTTTCGGCTCAAAGATGAAAATGACATCTAATTTGTTTTGTCATTGCGGAAAAAGAGCAATATTGAAGACTTATTAATTAGGCGGGTCAGCCTCATACGAAAAAATCGAGCGGGTATGTATATATATTATAAAGCAGAGGACGAATTTAAGTTATATAATATATCTAAATATTATTTATTTAAATATTAAATTAAAGATGAAACTATACTAATAATAAAAAAATTATAGTTTTAATAAAACGTTATTAAATCAATGTTCTTAAGGATAGTAGTAGTAGTATATTAAATTAATGTTATCCAATTAACGTAATTAAAATGTTATTAAATTAATGTTATTAAATTAACGAGGGGTGGACCTATGTGGTTGACATGGGGTTCACCCGAACCCCCTCGGTAAAAATATTATGTTGTAAATATATAAGATAGAAAATGTATATTTATGTACGTATATTAATGTTGAACCACATGAAACAAGGCACTTAGATAACCCAGTGGTTATATTTGCTCTTCGTGGGCGTTTCCTTCAGCCTACTGTGCGGGTTCGATCCCTGCTAGTAGTTATTTTTTTTTTAATTAAACAAAAGTTAGGTGCTGCTGCTATAGAAATAAATAAAATAATAATAATAATAATAATTTTTTTAAAATTAAAAAAAAATAGATGCTGCTACTATAGAAATAAATAAAATGATAATAATAATAATAATAATAAAAAAAAAAAAAAACGACGTCGTTTTAACACAAAAAACAAAACTTTGACAGTGCACAAATATGACTTTTAACTATTCAAAACTGAACAAATATGACCTCTCCAAGTCAGCCCTTTTAACGATGTGGCACCGTATGTATGATTGAATTATCTTTCCACATAGACGCGAGTGAGACTCACGCATGGGGTTGCAAAATCGGAGGTCATATTTGTTCAGGTTTTGAATTGTTAAAGGTTCTATTTGTTCACTATCAAAGTTTAAGGTCAAAGTTATAATTTGATGTCAAATTTAAGCTCAAACTCGTTTTTATGTATTAACTCTTTCAACTATCTAAATGTTATTTACTTGCATTCATACTTCTGTAACCAAATTTTTCAAAAGAGTAATCCACCTTTCCAGCTACCGCGACGATCTTCAATTCTTCATCGTTGCTTGCGTACATAGGCGTCGGCGTGCTTGTTGCTTATTAAGTTATTTAAACTTGACTTGCAGATTGGGTAAGTTTCGGGGTCATTCTAAACTCATCCACCCCTCCTCGTCGAATAACAAAGGCTATGGGTAAGTTTGGTTTTCAAGATTGAAAGTAAATACCATATTTGCTAAGCCTGAATCTTTATGTTCAATATACGAAGGAGGCATGGAGAGCTGATTTACGCCTTGCTTTAAGTTCGGCCTGCAATGCACAAAACACATGTGCCCTATCAATGTGCGTTGGCATGCTAGATCAAACTACCAAGAATTGAAGCGTGAAGATCACCTTCGCTAACTTCAACTACAGAATCTACTATACACAGTGGACATTCATCATACAACATCCAATCCTATTGCATTTGCAGTTGTATAAACCAAAGGCTACCCATATGGAAAGATATTTCCTATAAAAACGAAATTTACTGCCCTTATAATGGAATGTAAACACCAAGACTATTGTCAAGAGATCAGCCGCTAGCACACCTCACTCTCAACAAATGAGGACAATCTAAAATATAAAATGATACACCAAGAAGCTGAAATTTAAAATCAAATTGTCATTATAACTTCCGTTATCTGCCTCAAAAAGTTCCCAAAGTAAAATCAAGCTTCTTCAACTAGATTACTAATAACAAAATCCATTACTTAGACAAGAAACTTCCTAAAATAAGATAAAGGGGGGAACAACCGAAGAAGGAATGCTGCATCATACAGAGAACATTGTATTCTTCTAATCAAATAGACTGAAGCCCATATCCTGCAAAAGAAATGCCAAGAAACAAGTTATTAGTAACATACGACATATGCAACATATGCAAAGGCTATTAAAGAAGATATATAGCCAACAGTGTACAATTACAATTAAAGGTATAGCTCTTCTAAGTTGGGAGACATACATCATCTGACTCCTCTTTCTCTTCCTTCTTTTCTTCCTTCTTCTCCTCAGCAGATGCTACAGCAGCAGTTCCACCAGCAGGGGCAGCAACTGCAACAGCACCACCGCCGCCAGCAGGCACTGAAGCCAGCTTTTCTCGGCCAGCAGCAATCAGCTCGGTGATATCTTTGCCCTCAACTTGAGACAAGAGCAGTTGAATTCTGTCATCATCAGCCTCAGCACCAACTGCAGGGCACATGAACCACACATTTTAGTGTGAAAACAAACAACCAGCCAAAAGAAGCATGTGCACATGTATATAATCGTTACCGATAGCAAGGTAAACATAATTTGCTGTACAGGCAGCTGAACTACAAATTATCTGCTTAAGACATCTCCAAGATTTAACGACTGCAAAACAATGATTGTGCATTACCTTGTACATGAAAATAAGACTAAATGCTATTCACCTACCCATGTATGCCTATGAGAGAGCTACAACACCCTAACACTATAATCTCACTGTTGCAGGCTAATGGCAATAACACTATGTTCACTTTTCACCAAATTTATAAAGAAAATAGAAAAATCAAAAACAATAAAGGAACTAGCAAACAACTAAAGAAACTTAGTCTACACCTCATTCATCAACAGCCTGGAAAGTATAGAGTAAATGTCAATTTCATAAAATTCCATAGCACCAGAGGCACCCCAAAAATAAGACTTATTATTTGAAAACTTGAATCGCTTTTTACTACACTTGAACTTTGTTTTAAATTCAGCTAGAAATATATTCTGAATTCTAGTTTTTATCTGTAGTTCTTAACAAGACAAATCTTATTTCAAGAAGACAAAAAAATTAATATCATTCTTACATGCGTCAGCTATGTTGATCGGACTCCAAAAAAATGTCAATGGCTGCGTGTCGGATTCTGCAAAAGTAGTGCAATTTTGGAGAACCAGACACGGGCGTGGCTCCGACAGTGAAGAGTCCGTGCAACCTAATGCGCCGGGACTTTATATTTCCAAAACCCCTCACTCTTCCTTTTCTACTTCCAAAACCCCCCACTCTTCCTTTTCTACTTCCAAAACCCCTCACTCTTCCTTTTGGGATGGAGGTCATACTTCACCACAAATTTCAATTCTATCCCAGACCACCTTAAGTAATTGGTACTCTCCACACATAACAAAGCTTTAAGTTTTATAGGCTCCAATATGTTACTTCATTACCTTCGACAGATGATTTTAGGCACCTAATATGAGTAAAACAAATAGCACAAACCTATATTTTTCAAGGACCCAGTGGCTAAAAAGATCTAGTTCAAACTCCAAATGTCAAATCTGCTCATTCTCAGTGTGCATATAGACATCTATTTGTTTTAAGAAATTTTTACATGCTAAACCGCATGCATCACCACACCCACCCCTATCCATGTATCACACACAGGTTTTTACCAGTTTGCCGCCTCAAACAAACAACAATGACGAGAAACCAAACTATTTGGATTTTGCTATAACTACAATACACTCGGGGGTTGTTTGGTACATAGATTAAATAATCCCAGGATTATAATCCTTGGACTATTTTATACCATATGGAAGGTGGTATAAAATAGTCCCATTGTTGATGGGTTATACCAAGACTAACTTTGGTATTAACTTTATACCATGTTTGGTTGATGGTATAAATTAGTCCCGGAATAAATTTATACCATCGACCAAACATGGTATAAATTTAATCCAGGGGATATCCCACCTTATACCTCCCCTACCAAACAAACACCCAAAGTATAAGCTAAACCACATGCCTCAACCTCCCACCCCGTTCCACCCCCCAAAATATCCCCTCACCCAATGTATAAGTTAGCCATGTATCACACGGTGGCTTGAACCAATTTGCTGCCTCAAAAACATACAACAAAAAACAAGAAACCAAACAACATTTTTGATTCCGCTATAATGATCATCAATATATATTCCGCTCCATTTGGACCCATTTCATTCTAACACGTGATGATTCATCTTTTTAGTACTCTTTCCTCCATTTAACATGTCTTGCAATAGTACATAACAATTTATACATCTGCCCCCACTCAAATATCAGATTTAGTTAATATGCATAACACACATCCCCGCACTTTATTACCTTTGCTATTTAATTAATTTCCTAAGAACAACATTTCATCAAACAAATTTACTTCCTCCGTTTCAATTTCTTTTTAGCCCGTTTCAAGAAAATGCCCTGCAGCTCTTTAATTTCAATTTTCCATATGACCTATTTAATACTACACACAAGGTCAAAGACGCTCGAAATATAAAAATGTTCGACAGTTACATAATGAAGTAAAGAAAAAAAGTGAGTATCTGCCAAGATTGAAAAAGAGTGAAGGGGTCAAAGTTTTTTACCACAACCAAGAATATTCTTCAAGTCTTTAGCGGAAGGTGATGCGTTGCCACCCAAAACGGCCAACAAATAAGCAGCAATTACCTTCATTTCTTCTTCTCTATATTCCAATAGAACCACACACACACACACAGAAAAAAGATTAGATACAAAAATCAAACTATTTCTTCTTCTCTATATCAAATATCTAACACAACATAAAAGAGAAATTCAGATAGAAAAAATTCAAAAACACCAAGGAATCCAAATAGAGAAGTTGAAAAAAGGGAAGAGGAATTACTGAGGGAGATTTGAAAGCTACGAGAGAATTCGATTTTGGGACTGCTACTAGGGTTTTGATACTGGTGAATGATGTGCAGTTATATATTCTTAGGGTTTAGTGGAGGTGATTGTGGATGGTAGATCCGAACCGAAATGTTTGCTGAATTTACATTACTACCCTTTATTTTAGTACTCCCTTCGTTTAAAAAAAAATGACTTACTTTGACTTGGCACAAAGTTTAAGAAAATAAAGAAAATTTTTGAATCTTGTGACCTTAAATTAAAATTGTGTCAAATGTACCAAAATATCCTTTAATCTTATGATCCTAAACATGTCATGTGAAAAATTGAAATTAAAGTATTGCCAAAAAAGAAAAGGGGTCATTCTTTTTTAAACGGAGTGCGTATATTCTTTTGCGTTTTCTTTTCCTTTGGTTTTGTTTCCTCGTTAGGGTCGTTTGGTACAATGTATCAGGAGAACAGAAAAAGTCAAATTTACCTTTTTATTTTGAAAAATTAGCTAAATGTATCATTTATTATACTTTAGGGTCAATTTACCATTGCTTTCATATTTTGGGGTCAAATTTACCTCACTACTAAAAAATTGGCTAAATATATCATTCATCATACTTTGAGGTCAAATTTTACTCTTGATGTCATACTTTGGGATCAAATTTACCCTCATTGTTAAGAAACGTTTCACATGTATCCTTCTTTTAAAAGAAAAACTCAAATCAACGTTAAATGACTCATTTTTTAAAAATAAAATACATCATAATCTAACCTGCCCGATGCGACCCACAAAAATACACAAATAAATATCACTCTCGCTCAGTTCTGATGGTCAAATATTTTCAATGAACAAATATATTCTCTTTCCACTTGTAGCACTGGTGGGTTGTTTATAAACGAACAAAAAGTAAAATAAAATGAATAGTACATAAGCATGGAACTAGAGAAAATGTCTATTACAAGCTCTGCTCCTCTTCCAATTATGTTCAAATTTCAAAATATGGTACGTAATTCCATATGCATTAAGATTCTAGCATTAGTAGATAATTTTTCTGAGCAAATGACATGATGAAAAATTTATGTAGATCCAAACTGTATATAAAGGCATAAGAATGAAGAGATGTCACGATTGACATGTAGGAGACATCTTAACTCAATCATCAAGAGAAATATCCAGTGGACCATAATCTATGCATTTGACTGCTAAGTGTCATTTTTCATGAGCTCTGCACTGAAGCAAATCCATGAACTGAGGAAAGGGTATATTTGTTTTTGTTTGCATTGATGCGTATTTATTTTTCATGAGCTATGCACTGATAAATATCCAGTGGCTTAATCTTGTTGTAAAAATTTGATCAACAATACTGAAGAGTATATTTATTTGTGTCTTTTTAGTGGCTCGAGTCAGGTCGGACGAGTTAGATTAGAGTATGTTTTATTTTTTTAAAAAAAGGAAATTTAACGTCGATTTGAACTTTTCTATTAAAGAGAGGGTAAATGTGAAAAATTTCTTATCAACAATGGTAAATTTGACCCCAAAGTATGACATCAAAGGTAAATTTGGCACCAAACTATGACGAACGATATAGTTAGCCAATTTTTCAAAGTAGAGGGGTAAATTCAACCCTAAAGTATGCATCGAGGGTAGATTTGACCCTAAAATATGATAAAGAATATTTTTAGCCAATTTTTCAAAGTACAGAGATAAACTTGACGTTTTTCCCTTAGAAGAAATCGTCCATATAGTATGTATCATATTGATTCGGTCAAATACATTGGCAACTCCTTAAATTTGACACATGTTTTTATTATGACACTTCAACTAGTCATTGTTCATTTTAAACACCTAAACTAATAGTATCTTTGATATAAGAAAGACCACAAAAGGCACAAAAACTACACAAAATAGTCCACATATTGAGAGCAACCCGAGGACTCATTTGAGTGCTAGTTTCGGCCAATAACAACAACACAAGTATCACGAGTTTACAAGGTATTTTAACACCAAAACAATAACAATACAACAAGAATAAGATGAACATAATGAACACAAGATTCAAATTCAACAAGAACAAATGATTACATGATACAAACACTAACACAATTACAAGAAAGGTAAAGATAGATAGTGAGACATAGATTATTACAAAGATTAGGAACAAAAGAGTATATTAAACTCAAAACCCCCTAATGAATGTAACAAAAACACCACACTCTTACGGTGATCGCCAAGGAAATCAACTCACCTTAAGATCCATCGTTTCCAAGCAAAGAACAATATTGACTTTTCTAAGCCCTAAACTACAATGGCCAATCCAAGCCCTAACTAAGAACTCCACTAAGGTGGTTTACTCTCAACAAAGAGGATTTTCAATGTTTCATACATTCATCATTCATAAACTAAAAAGAAAAGACCTAAAAGGGACTATAAATTTAGCCTTATTACATAATGAGTGACAAAATGACTCCAATGCCCTTAATAAAGGAGGGGCGGCCATGGAGTGTCAAATGGACAGGGCTAAGTTATCAAAATGCCCTTAAGGCTAAGTGACCAAAAATTCCCTTAATAAAGGGAACCAAAACCGTGAACCATCAAATGTGGTCCAAACCCATGAGTTCTCAAATCTTCAAGGCTCCAAGCAATCTTCCACACACGAGTTGATTTGTTGGCATGCTCAAAACGACCCCTCCAAGTATGATCCCATGCCCTCCATGCGACCAAAGATTTATTCTTCACATAGTGACTTTGAATGATGTCATCGAAAGCTAAGACGACCATTTGACTTGTATCATCCTCCCCTTCTTGAAAAGGATTCGACCTTGAATCTGTACCTTGCAAAACTAGATAAAGAAAAAACTAGCACAACATCCTCATGGCATGAGGGTTAGGGTTAGCACAATAATAAACATCATCATGCCAAGGTGGTACATACTTCAAGTATAACCAAGCATCCTTTAAAGGAAATATTAAAAACATTAAAAAAATGTACAAAGGATTTGGTTATGGGATTCACCAAGAGTGATACTTTGCTTGTCATGTAGACCAAGCAACAAGTTGGGTGCACCAATATCACCATTTCTATATTTGAAACCGGGGTCAACGAGAAGAGTGGCTATAGACACGGGTCTAGACAACACTCCCCTTTCCCGTGGTTTTTACCCAAACTAAATGGTATACTCTCTATAATAGCATACACATCATCCAAAGCAAATGAAGAGTAGAGAAAGGTATCACTCAAGTCGACTTCTACTAAGGTGCCCTCATGTGTGTACTCACTACTATTTTTCCACGCATCACCATGAGTACTCTCAACAATAAAGTCACACAAAGTAGAAGAAGGAGTAGCTTCAGAGACTACACATTCCTTACCCTTAAAAGTACTCTCATCTTCCAAGAAAAGATTTCCATCTTTAGGAGGAATGTTGTCACACTATAGTAGGTTAGCATATAGGCTATAGCCTCTAAGGTAAGATATACCATCTTTTTCACCACTAGGCTCATTAGGAGTTTTTATATCATTTTCAAACAAGACATTATACCTAAAGAGTGCATGATCCAACCCACGGGCAGATTTGGAACAATTACGTTTTTCACTCTCTAAGAGATCAATATTAAGTTTCAAAGTAGTTTCAAGCACAAGATTGTCCCAAGAATAGCTCTCGAGTTCACTCCACTTTTGTTGACCAACATTTTCAAGTACTTCACTCACTTGAGTTCCATTAATCACATCACACACATAATCAAGTGGTGGATAATTTTTACAAATAAGTTGATCAACAATAATTACACAAGACGATGTATTTTTATTCAACGTATAGGCTTCAACTAGGTGGACATAAATTAATCTTACAAGAAGAGTCAATTTGGTCATCAATAGGATCAACTAGTGTATCCACACTCACAACATATCCATCATCAACAAGAGGCAAAGAATCATTACACTCACAAGTAAGTAAGCTACTACTCACACTCAATGGGCTACTAGCCACACAATTATCATTCACATGCACAAAAGTGTAAGAGTTGGCTATTTTACCTTGAAGTTCTTAAGTAGACTCTCCTTTGTCATGTTATGAAGGTCCTCTACAAGCTTGGGCAGCATCTTTACTTCGGTATTGCTCTCCTTCGTTTGCCATGTCAGTACCTACACAAATGTCCTTAGAAATAGAAGGACAAATAATGTTAGCTCGGTTTTATGGCAATACCCTCACTTCGCTTCACACAACCTCTCCTTTTTTTGCTCTCAAATTACCACCTTGCACACCCTTACTCCTCTCAATCTTTTGTCTCATCATCATTAAGATTGGATTAGGTAAATACTTCTTTTTGCGGCCCAACAGAATGTACTTCACGAGGTAATTTCCCCATCAGTCTCTTACAATATTAGGCCAATTTTACATATTTGGAACTTTATGTTATGCAAACCAATCAGCACCTAAGCATACATGACCGTATTTCAAGGGAAAAATATCGCACCATACCTCTTCATGATATTCAAATTAGGAGACGACAACTTTGACCCTCTTGGTAACCTTAAACCAATCCAAGAAGTATGGAACAAGTAAAGGCTCTCGAAATAAACCCAAGTAGTCAACCATAGATGGAAGGATGTAGTTTCTATAGTACCTATCATTTAACACAAAGAGGCAGCCCGATATCCCACAAATGGTTACCTTTTCAAAGTGTACACTCCTTCTCGGATCAATACTATAAGGCACATTATTACCCATTAGTTTTGGAGATGCATATCCTCTTCTTCTCGTGGGACAACCTCTACTATAGCTAGGATAACCATTCACACCATGTCGATCTTGATAAGAAGTACTACAAGGTGAAGAAAATAAATTTTCACACTCCTCACGTGTACTCTCATTATAGCTCTCATAAGTTTTGTAAATGAAAGGGTTATACCTAACACCAAATCTAGGTTCAGAGTGGAAAGTGTAAGACTCCTCACATGCCCCAATGTCATCATAAGAATCATCATATCCAAATTCACCATAAGCACTAGGTACTTCATTCCCCTCATTTTCTCTCCTAAAACTGTGTCCCTCAAATCTGCCTAAGTTATTATCATGGCTATTTTCATAGCTTCCGCAATCTCCCTCAACTTTATAGCCATAAAGTCCCTTACTACAATCATAGTCTCCTATGTTGTAGTCACAATAATTCCTACCTATCGAAGAAATGTTCTCCTTATATCACCTTTGTACTTACACAATGAACAAATAAGATTAGTAGTAAAAGCTCCTCATCAACACTCATATACGCTCACCTTTGTGATTCTCTTAATTGGAGCGGCGAATATTGAAAGTTGTTTATACTTTGGTAGTCTATGATGTCAATTCTACTTGGCAGCCGGAATGGATTCTTCTTCGATCGACTCAAGACGCAAAAAAAAAAATTTACTTACAAACTTGAAACAGAGAAGTTACTACGAGTTAAAAATGAGAAAAGCACAAAAATAACGCTAACACGAAGAACATACTCAAAAACTAATTTACAACTTAGTAGGTATTTACTAGTTGTCAATTAGTATAAGAGTCAACAAAGTTGAAACCAATAGAACAAAGAAAAGAAACTAGGAATTCCAATTCTTGAGCTTAAGATGACGTGGGACTCGACTATTGGTCATTGGAATGTTGTTGAAGTTGAAAAATTTTGTTTCAAGAATTTTGTTGTTTACTTTCACATTTGGAAAAAGAAGTTTCGGCTAAGATATAGGCAAACAAAGTTTTAAACTCCCTTTTCAAGATTCAAAAGTTCTTTCACCTACCTGTACTTATTTGGCAAGACAACCTTTTTGGATGTCTTGTCCCCTTTCCTCTTTTGGACAAACCTAGAAAAGTGGTCTTACTCTTTTGTAGTAACTAGACTTTTGGGATGTCTTTTGTTCTTTTATCACTTTGGTGATATCTTGAGGATATTTCCAAGATAAACAAAAGTCTCACTCTTCTTTTCTTGTTTCAAGATCAAAAAATACCCTTTTGAAAATACTTTTTCAACACAGCTCAAGAACACAAGAACAACAACAAGAAGTCATCCAACAATTACCACCACACAACTTGAAACTTAGCTCAAGAACTTGGATTAAGACTAAAGGAGTGTTACAGAGAAAGAAAACCAACACAAGAAACAATTAAGACAAGCAAAACACACATATATCTAGGCACAAATCTCGGCCAAAACAACAACAACAACACAATTTTAGCCAAGACACAAAAATGAACAAATTTGCTTCTTTTTAATTTTTCAGTTTTCTAACACTTTTTTTTATTTTCAAGTTTACGAGCCCAAGATTGATCTGGTGGGAACTATATCAAGCCATGATCTGATACCAAACGATACAGGAAAGACCACGAAAGTCACAAAAACTACACAAAATAGTCCACAAATTAAGAGCAACCCAAGGACCCCTTTGAGTGCTAGTTTCGGCCAACAACAACAGAAGTATCACGATTTTACAAGGTGTTTTAACACCAAAAAAACAACAATAATAAAATGAACATAATGAACATAAGATTCGGATTTCAACAAGAACAAATGATTACAAGATACAAATACTAACACAATTGCAAGAAAGGTAAAGATAGATAGTGAGACATAGATTATTACAAAGATTAGGAACAAAAGAGTATATTAAACTCAAAAACCCCTAATGAATGTAACAACAACACCACACTCTTACAGTGACCGTCAAGGGAATCAACTCACCTCAATATTCACCATTTCCAAGCAAAGAACAATATTGGTTTTTCCAAGCCCTAAATTACAATGGCTAATCCAAACCCTAACTAAGAACTACACTAAGGTGGTCTACTCTCAAAAGAGAAGACTTTTAATATTTCATACATTCATCATTCATAAACTAAAAAGAGAAGACCTAAAAGAAACTATATATATAGCCTTATTACATAATGAGTGACAAAATGACTCAAATGCCCTTAATGAAGGAGGGGTGTCCATGGAAAGTCAAATGGATAAGGCTAAGTTACCAAAATGCCCTTAAGGCTAAGTGACCAAAAATTCCCTTAATAAACGAAACCAAAATCGTGAACCATCAAATGTGGTCCAAACCCGTGAGTCCTCACATCTTCAAGGCTCCAAGCAATCTTCCACACACGGTTTTATTTGTTGGCATGCTCAAAATAACCCCTCCAAGTATGATCTCGTGCCCTCCATACGACCAAATCTTGATTCTTCACATAGTGACTTTGAATGATGTCATTGAAAGCTAAGGCGACCATTTGACTTGTATCAGTCCTACTGTGTCATTTTGGCATCTTTTACTTAATCAGCTAAACACTCACAAATTATATTGAATAATGACTAACTAAAAGAGGACATATGACATTTGAGTATAAAATAATAATTTAAAAATAAATTATAATTAAAAGAAAAGAAACTAATTTTCAGCAAAAACAAAAATAAAAATACAGATTTTCTAAACCCCATCATAATTACCCACCGGTCCATTCTTTCTTCCCACTTTTCTAGTGACTTTACCTATAAGACACCATAAAATTCTCTCGTAGCCTGAGCCTTAGAGCGTGTTCAGTAAAGTGTTAATCCGGCCTTAAAAGGTTGAGAAGTGTCTTTTCAAGTGAGAAGTATTTTAAATCGAGTAGAGTTTTTCTAATATCGACTTTTTGTCATGTAAAGAATTGAATAAGCTTTCTGTCGATACCAAATTTACCCAAATCCAACACTCGGGCGAAGAGTTAGAGCTATTTTAGTGAGACAGTGTACCACCTGGTACTTTAGCGCGTCGAGAAGCCAGCCTAAATGACAATCGTCAAAATCCAGTGAGCCTATGCGATTATGGCGCGTTGCGCTAAGGCTTAATTTTAGAGTTGTCAATTTCTAGTGCACCAACGCAATTCCACCGTGTTGCGATGCCTTTCCAATTTGCAACCAAGGTGGCAATGCAATTTCTACCACGTCGCGCCACAAATCAATTTCTCAATTGTCCAGTTTCCAATGAGTTTGCGCAATTCCACTGCGTCACGCCATCATGTGAAATCAGGATTTTCATATTCCATTTTTAAAATTTCAAGGACCAATTGGTAATTTCCTAAAGCCCCAAACTAGTCTATATAAAGGATCTATACCCTAAATAACGAAAATACTTCATTATTCATTAATTTTTTCCCAAATCCAAGTATTTTCTCTCTCAAAAAGTCAAGAACCCTAGCCAAGAAATCAAGAACGAGCCTAAGGATTTCTTCAAGAACCTTCAAGAAAGAGTCTTCTAAGGTATGCAGATGTTGATTCTTGGGTTCTTTTTATCCAAGAAGTTCAAGAACCCTTTTCTAAATTTCAAAGATCTTATGTTTATGGGTTTTCATGATTCATGTGAATTAAAATTGATGTTCATGCTATTGTTGAGTTTTGGTTCATGTTTGTTTACAAGGTTTTCAAGCTTTGACCCTAGTATGTTATATTCATGTGATGTTCATGATAAATCCTCTTCAAGTTGCTTGTTAAGTGATGTGTTCATGTTGATTAAGTGTAGAAATTGTTGAATAAGCAAAGCATGCTCCCCATATGTTTGATAAAATGCTTATGTGAAAGAATTAGAGTCATTATAGCATGTCGACTAGAAATCCCCAATTGTGTGCAAACCCATGCATGCCAAGTGTTTGTTGAAAATCCTTAGTGAATGAATTCTAAGATGATAGCATAAAATTCCCCAATTATGTGCTCTTCGATACATGCTAAGACTTTAATACCTGAGTGTTTAATGTAAGACCTTGTTGAATGGAGTATGATCCAATAACATATCTCCCTATACTATCACATGTTTATGTTTCTAAATTCTTGAAGAGATGCTTTAGTAATTGTGAAGGTGAATGAATGTCCATGGTCTTGATAATTCAAGAATGGTTGTGCTTTACTTTTATGTTATCGAATCCTATGGATATTTATACCCGATAATTTAGCTGCAGTCTAGAGCCCGTGTCAGTTTTCATGATAATCTCAGTCAAGCCACGATTCTCAGAACTCAATGAGTTATAGAACTTTGTACTCTCAGATAGATACAGAACATAAGAAATCTCAACAATCTCCGTAATCTCAATATCGCTAGTAATCTAACCTCAGTTATATACTCAGCTCAGATCTAGTATTATTCAAGTATTCAATTCAGACCTCAGTAGTAATCGAGTAATCTATTCAAAGCTTTGTATCATTTAGTCAGATAACAAGATTCAGTAGTATTCCATCAGATATGAAACCAAGTAAATCTATCTTAAATCAGTCAGATAAGTTGAGAAATATGATCAGTATTAGATTCAGTTCAGTTTAAGTTAAGAATTAGTTCAGAGTCATTCAGTTGGGAGTAGGAGCTAGCACCGAGCGAGTGAAGGGATGACGGCTCCCTATTAGAAAAGCAGAGTCGTTAAGAGCAATCCCTAAACTCCAAAACTGCGTAGCCAGCACAGGATGCCGGAGTCACCCATTAGAAAAGGCTTGTCACCCACTAGATAGGCTTGACTATTATACTGCCTTAGGCTTGACTTCCTACGAGGGTTACCCGTTAGAGAGGCTTGACCAGAGAGGTCTTTACCCATGGCACGGTATTGATACCCTTCCAGCTGGAGTTACAGGTTGGACCTTACCAGTTCAGATTCAAGGCATGTCAATTAAGTGGGCACTCCCATAGTTATAGTTTCAGTATCAATCCTTAGAAAAGAACTCAAAAATCAGGACCGTCAGATATAATCATCTATCTCAGTGAGGAACTCAGATAGTTCCATTGATTCATGGGCCACCCGCTAGATAGGCATGATCTCACATAAAGTTATTGAGTAGTCTCATTATCAGATCCAGAGATCACCCATTAGATAGGCTTGATCTCAGTCTCAAATTCAGTAGAGTAATCTCATTATCAGATCTAGAGATCATCCGTTAGATAGGCTTGATCTCAGTCTCAAATTCAGTTGAGTAATCTCATTATTAGATCCAGAGATCACCCATTAGATAGGTTTGATCTCAGTCTCAGATTCAGTTGAGTAATCTCATTATCAGATCTAGAGATCACCCATTAGATAGGCTTAATATCAGTCTCAGATTTAGTTGAGTATTCTCATTATCAGATTCAGAGATCCTTCGCTAGATAAGTTTGATCTCAGATAAAATCTCTTCTTGTCATTGATAGTAGATTCCGGGATCATCTGTTAGAGAGGTTTGATCTCCGACTCAGTCAATTAAAAGTAACAAGTTCAGAGTGTAGTCATTGATATGAGTAGATTCAGTTAATTAGCTCCAGTAACATCAGTTTCTGAGATCACTCACTAGAGAGGACTGATCTTAATTCCTGTACTCAGTTATCAATATCAGGATATTCAGTTATTCAGTATCTCAGTATTAGTAGTGAGTTGAGATTACAGTAAGGCGGTATCCAAGTTTTAGTATTTTGAGTCACGATGATTTTAGTTATGATTTATGCATTCATGTATGTGTTCTCATTAAGTACTCTCATGATTATTCAGTTAGGTTATTGTTCATGCATAATCCTTTGCATTTAGCTTTACCTCATATTCATACGCGGTACATTCCTATCCTAAGGTTTTATTTGACACCATAGGTTCAGAGGCATGAGATCTAGAGTACCCTTAGCAGCTCAGTCATAGTCAGTAGCAGTAGACAAAGCAGTGAGTCCTCTTCAGTTGAGGATGATCCTTATTTTTTATTATTATTATATTAGACTTAGTTTATTTTCAATAGTTAGTTTATTTTCAGTAGACAGAGTTAGCTGGGGATATTTTCCATCAACTCCACAGTTCAGACAGTTTAGAGACTTTTCGCAGATGTATCAGTATTTAGTCTTCAATTTTGAGTATTTTTAGATGCTTTGAACTTTATGGCCAATTTTCACATTTATTATCTATATTATGCAGTGTTCAGGTACAGATATTTGTAGATGGTTAGCTTTTGTTCCTTCCGGATCATGAGCACCGTGTGACGTTCCGATTTCAGAAAATTGGGTCGTTATATTACCTCACCCCTACTGTCTTGATTTTTTTCTTCTTCTTCTTTAGATTTCATTGAATTTTTTGTTCTTTCTTTTTATCGTAGGTTTAATTTTCTTTTAAATTTAAATTATATATTCTACCTTCTCAAAATTTTATATTGGGTCAAGTTAAGGATGGTGAAATCGATGATGGCACCATAAATTTGGGTGATGAATAATAAAATTAGGTGGTAGTGAATTTATTGGTGATAGTGAATTCAGTTGTGGTGTAATAATTTTGGCGGATGTATGACAAATTTGGTTCTTCAAAAATTAATGTTTGATGACTTTTTTATTTTTTTCTTTCATATTTTTGTTAGTTATATAAAATTGTTGTTGTTGGTTTAGTGGATAGTGGTGGTGGAAGGTGGACAAAGAAAGGGTGAAGAGAAGAAGAAATTTAAGCATTGAAAAATCAGAAATGGTGATTTGAAATGGCAAAGAAGATAAAGAAAATAAATTAGAAATTAACCAAAATATGTCTCTCACGCACTGTCAATGAATGTATTACACTTACTTTGTCATGTCAGCAATAGGTGCCAAAATGATATAGTAGGACACTAATTTAGGTGTTTAAAATAAACATACGTAGTTGAGGCGTCGAAATGAAAGTTGGTGCCAAGTTTAGCGATTTGACTATGTGTTTGGCCTATTATTTAGTACTATATTTGATAGAAACTCTAGGCCTATGTATAACTAATATATGCATTTCTTTGGTCAACCAGTAGATTTTCATTTCATACCAAAAAAAGTTGTAGTTACATGAATAGATGCAGACCACCTATTGTAAAGAAACCAGTAACTAAGTAACAAGTCAAGCACGTATATCCAGCTCCAGTGACTTCTTCTCCGGTCTATCTTCATTAATCTTTTATCAAGAATTTCCACCAAGCTTGCCAAGAGCAGTTTTCTATGTAGGCATTGTTTTCCCTCTAATATGTGTATGAAGGGAAATTTTTCGATATAGCTTGTCCTGCTGAAATACACCTTTGTGGAATTTGAGCATATTTCTTTCTCTTCGAATAATAGCTACTCCCTCCATTTAAAAAAAATGACCTACTTTGACTTGGCACAAAGTTTAAGAAAATAAGGAAGACTTTTGAATCTTGTGGTCTTAAATTTAATTTGTGTCAAAGGTACCAAAATGCCCTTTAATCTTGTGGTCCTAAACATGTCATGTGGAAAGCTGAAATTAAAGTATTTCCAAAAAAGGAAAGGGGTCATTCTTTTTTAAATGGACTAAAAAAGAAAGTAGGTCATTTTTTTTAAACGGAGGGAGTACTATCATTGTAAATGTACAACTAATCACAACCCTCAGACCTGACTGGCCTCTAGCCTTGCTATTTGTCCAAGTCAACTCTGCATGCCAATAGATAATTGGTCTTTCACCATAATGCCTTGGTGATTGGACAGTTAAAATATAAATGATTTAAGAACTCCAAAGTTGATAGCCATAAGGTGAATTTGTGCCTTGGATGAATTGTTATTTAGAGTGTAATATACTTCCATATCACCTTTTGGCATGTTGGGACCAAGGTAATATACATATTTTTGATAGAGAACTTTTTACTAACCACCATCAGCCTCAGTATAGTTGACAAATTGTCTTACAAATTTCTAGCCTCTATTATATACTTCCTTTTTTCTATTACCTTTATTAGCACCCCAAATGGTGACACAACTCGAACTAGGGTCGGGCCGTGACAGCTATTTCAAGTCCAACAAGGACAAGAGACCACCCCCAATACCCAAAGTATCGACCACCTTACACTCCATGTCAAATGAATTTAGAATTGATAACAATATAAGAAAACTTAAAATTAAAGATATTATGATATGTCCATAACCAAACCCAACCAACAACCAAACCATCCCAGTCCACAGTAGTCTGACAAAGCCTCTTTCAAACTAAATATCAACAAAGTGTCGAGACATGCTGAAATACCCTGGGTTTTGTACCTTGGAAATTTTTTGAGCTTTGAGGTCACTATACTTGTAATGACTCATCATACGAGACGTATGACGTGGGTATGGGTAAGGTGTCCAGTGATTGGTGGTTGGGTTTTTGTTATGGTTATGACTTGGTGGTACGGGTCATTAGGTATAGTGATGAGTCATTATGGTGATACTTTACTTAATCAAAAACTTAGTAACTTGACTTGGCTCTGAGTACGAGTGGCTCACTAGGAGCCGTGAGGATAGGTTACGAGTTATTTTGACAATTCTTATGTTGTCCAGTATCAATCCCTTTGTATTCTATCTTGGGTACGATAAGGACCATACGAGTCATATAGTCTGGTGACGAGTGGGGCCAGGGAGTTGTATGATGGGTAGTGTATGGGTGTCCAACTCACTATATTGGTGATGACTTGATGGTATGAGTCTTATATTGTGGTCAAGAGTTACAGGGTCAACTCGTAACCACCTGTGATATTTCTTTTCAGTTTTAAGTTGGGGGTATTCTGGATATTTTTCTCTTTTAACTCCTTTGAATACCATGACATAAACACCTTTTGGGACTTCATTAACCTATTATTCCCAATCAAACACTCTTAAAATCTCTCTCAGACTCTCTCTCAAGTAAGAGGCTAGGGTTTCTTTAAGACAATTAATTAGGGGCTTGTAAGAGTGATTCTCTCCATCTTTCTTGGTGTCTAAGGCATGTTACTCCCCCTCATTGTTATTTTACAAAGTGCATGTGTTTTAATGTGTGATCTTCATGATATTTTTATGGATTGAAATAAAAGTTGGGGTTTTTGGATATTTATGGGTGAATAATGTTTCTCATGATTTAATTATGTTTTCTTTCATGCTTTTAGTACGATTTTGGAATTGTGGGATGCATGTTAATGGTAAATGGATTTTGGGGTATTATGGATTCCCCAAATTACTTGGTTATGGTGTTGAAACTTATGTGCCCTAAACTTGTTTGTTAAAATGCCAATGAAAAAGATTTTGTCACATAGTTTGATTATTCTTGAAATCTTTGCATTGCATAAAAGGTAATGGAACTTAAATTGGTTTGTTTTTTTTAAATAGTTTGGAAAGACCTTGGTGGCCATGGTATTAGTTTAACTGGGAATTTTAGAGTCAAATTGGTTTAATGGCTTTGGCATGGCATAAATGGATAGACTTGCAAGATCTAGTTTGGTATGACGATACCAATGGTTAATGCCTAATTAAGAAGACTCCTTAGTAAATGGTTGGAATGTGTCAAGGGTTTTAATATGGGATTAAATAGGGGGTGTAGCAAAGTCATGGAAGGTGGACGTCTCGAGGGAACCAATACTGGAAACTATGTTTGCCGATGTGAGGTTTGGTCATGGTGACAGTGTGCATGATGTCACACTTTATGTTTTGGGAGATGTACTTGTTATCTCTGGTTTTTTTCTTCGGTTGTATAACTAACACGCACTGGGGCCTTTTCAACAAGGGAGATGAACCCATATAGCTCGTGGATGGTTTTAGAATGGCAAAGCTGCACAACCCAGGTAAAGGTTTTAAATGCATGCTAAATATGGTTCCTTCCCTATCACAATATATATGTATATATGTGATTTTATTGGTTATTTGACTTAGTTTTGAATGATGGCATTATTTTATCTTTATCCCTGAGTAAATGTTAGCGTTCACTCTGCTAATCATGTTCGGGTGTTGTATCTCTATGCGATGTAAGAATCGGCCATACTACCATTTCTCTTGCTCAGTGACTTAGATTCAAGGACAGCTTGAGTCAGACTAAATTGGTGAGTTTCCATACTAAAGTGGTGAGTTTCCATACTCCGAAAGGCTCTATTTCATGCTACAGACTTTTTTTTTTGTTATTTCTATGATTTATTTTAGTCTATGGTCGAGGTCATGTCTCGATTGGATGTTATTGATTCTGGTTAGAGGCTTTTTTAGACTATTATGGACATGGACAGTTTCAGTATTAGTGTCAGTCTTGGTATTGGTATTGACATTAAGGTTGGCACCGGTTATATAATTGGTTGAGGTTGTTGGATTATGATTATACACTTTATTTAATGTCTTAAACTATTATTGTTTTATCTTGTTATATGTTCAGAATTCATCCAACATATGGTACAGCGCAGTTATGGTTGGGTATTGGGGGTGGTCTCCGGTCCTGATTGGACTTGAGATGCCCAAAACAACTAGGCCCTAGTTCAAATCGTGTCAGATTGGTATCAAAGCCCTAGGTTCATGGTTAATTAGGTGTCCAACAAAGCCGTGTTGAGTAGAGTCTCTTTTAAAGGTGTGTAGCATGCCATACTCATAAGGGAGAGGCACAAGGCATTTAGAAATATTTCTCTTTCTTATGTTCTATTTTCAAGATGTAGAGTCTAAGGTCTTAAATTCTCCTCTAAGTTTGATTGTTCATTTTTTAGATCATGCCTCCATGAAGATCTGAATCTCATTAAAACTCCTCTGTCCTACCCGAGGATAATATGATGGGACCCATTCTACTTATGGGGTCCAGACTTGATCTAGAGGTCCAGTTCCTGATTTGCCTTCCTAGAGTTCCATCGATTCCCTCTAGTCCTTCTCGAGCCTCTCTGGTTGATATGACAATGGTCAAGTTTCATTAATCTATCTATATATTGGCGTTGTTGGTAGCTTCTCAAGTTGAGCGTGGTACTTCTATTACTCTATCTTCTGAGGCCATAAGGGTTGGCCAATTCATGAGGCTGAATCCTCCAATTATCGGTGTTAAGGTAGAGAAGAATCCTCAAGGTTTTCTGGATGAGATGAAAAAAATCTTTGGTGTTTTGCATGCCATAAATATAGAGGGCATGGAGTTTGCCGCCCACCAGCTGAAAGATGTGGCGTACTAGTTGTACGAAAAATGGGATCAGTTAAGGGGTGATGATGCTGAGTCAGCCTTGTGGGAGTATTTTTCTAATGATTTCCTGGATCACTTTTTTCATCAAGAGTTGAGAGAAGCAAAGGCGAAAGAGTTTTTTAATCTGAAGTAAGGTAAGATGTCAGTCAAGGAGTATGCCTTGAAGTTTCACTAGTTATCTCGGTATGCTGCAAAATTGGTGTCTAGCATGAGGGCGAGAATGAGGAAGTTTGATTTTGAGTTGTCTCGAGATTTGATTTTTGAGAGTAAGGCTTCCTTGTTGAATAAGGACATAGATATCTCCAGCTTCAGGTTGAGATAGTAGATAGGCAGAGCAGGAAGTTTAGATTTTCTGAATAGGGTGGTGGTTAACAACAGAGTGGCAAAGATAGTGAGAAGTGGACCAAGAAGAAGTAGGGCAATTATGGGTCTTACTCGATCGCTAGTGCTCCCTACCTAAAGTTATCGGGTGACAGGATATTTCAGGGTGGCAATAATTTAAGGCACAGGATGCCCAGTCTCAGGCTAGTGGGGAAAAGTCAGCTCGATCATATCCTTCCTGCAGATTTTATGGTCGATTATATCAGGGTTACTATAAAGAAGGAAAGGACAAGTGCTTCAACTGTGGTCAGCCAGGGCACATGGCTAGAAGTTTTTCCAGCAGCCAAGGTTGCTTCGAGGGAAAACAAGGTTCTAGTAGCCTCTTTATTAGCTCCTGCACCAAAGGGTACACCGTCTAGTTTCGGCACTAGTCAAAATTATCACTATGCTCTCACTACCTATTAGGAGACCGATGCATCTCCTGATGTCGTGACTGGTATGTTGAGACTCTTTTCCCATGCTGTGTACTATTTACTTGATCCGGGGTCCACTCTCTCTTATATGACCCCATTGTGGCTGTGCATTTTGGTTTTGATCCCGAGTGTGTTTCAGACCCTTTTTCTATTTTTACATTGGTGGGTAACTTTGTGATATCTAAAAGAGTCTATAGGTTTTGGCATCTGTGGGTGGTCGAGAGACTCTAGTGGGTTTGTTTGAATTAGATATGGTTGATTTTGATGTCATACTGGGGATGAATTATTGAACTTGTGCTATGTTTTTCTAGATTATTAGACTCGTAAGGTTGTCTATTAATTCCATAATGAGATGATTATCAAGAAGGAGGGTGGTTCCCTAGCTCCTAAGGGAAAATTCATATCATATCTTAGAGCTCGAAGATTAATCTCCAAAAGGTGTCTCCATAATTTGGTCTGGGTTAAAGATTCTAACTCAGAGAGTCCTTCTTTGCATTCTATCCTAGTGGTGAATGAATTTCTTGAGGTCTTTCCTGATGACCTTCCTAGTGTCCCTTCTGATAGGGAGATTGAGTGTTGGATTGATCTTGTTCTGGACACTCGTTCGATTTTCATTCCTCCGTATAGAATGGCTCCAGCTGAGTTGAGGGAGCTTAAGGAGAAACTAAAGGATCTTTTAGACAAGGGTTTCATTCGTCCTAGTATGTCTCCATAAGGTACACCTATTTTGTTCGTATGAAAGAAGGATGGTTCCCTTAAGATATGTATTGATTACCGGCAATTGAATAAAGTGATGTTAAAGAATAAGTATCTTTTTTCTAGGATAGATGGTTTATTTGATCAGCTATAGGGTGCTAAGTTTTTCTCCAAGATTGCTCTTTGATCTGGGTACCATCAGTTAAAGATTAGTGAGTTGGATATCCCTAAGACTGCTTTTCGTACTCGGTATGGGAATTTTGAGTTTCTGGTTATGTCTTTTGGGTTGACCAATGCCCCAACGACATTTATGGATTTGATGAATAGAGTCTTTCATCAGTTTCTGAACTTGTTCGTCATTGTGTTCATAGATGATATTTTGGTGTACTCTAAGAGCTAGGTGGATCATTCTAATCATATCCGCATTATACTGAAGGCCCTAAAGAGTAGCAATCGTATGCCAAATTTTTGAAATATGAATTCTGGTTGAACTTTGTCACTTTTTTGGGTCATGTTATTTCTAGTGAAGGGATCATGGTGGATCCGCAGAAAGTTGCAGTGATTAAGAAGTGACATTGACCCACGAATCCAACCGATATTCAGAGCTTTTTGGGTTTAGCTGGTTACTATAAAATATTATGGAAATTTTCTCTTTTATAGTTGCCCCATTGACTAAGCTGACTTAGAAGAAGGTGAAGTTCTTATAGTCAGATGCTTGTGAGGGTAGTTTTGAGAAACTGAAGGATAAACTAACTTTGGCTCTAGTCTTGACTTTGCCTGAAGGCACAAATGGATTTGTGGTATATTGTGATGCATCCCTATGGGGCTTGATTGCATCTTGATGCAGCATAACAGGGTGATAGCTTATGCTTCTAGAAATTTAAAGGTGCATAAGAAGAATTATCTGACTCATGACTTGGAGCTTTTGGCTCTGGTGTTTGCGTTAAAAATTTGGCATCACTATTTATATAGAGTGCATGTGAATATCTTTTCATATCATAAGAGCCTGGAATATGTGTTTACTAAAAAATAGCTTAACCTCAAGCAAAAGAGATGGCTTGAGTTACTCGGGGATTATGACATGAGTCTTCACTACCACACAAGTAAAGCTAAAGTGATTGCTGATGCTCTTAACAGGTTGCCTATGGTGAGTTTGAATCATGTGGACAAGGATAAGCGGGGGTTGGTGAAGGATATTCACTATTTGACTAACCTTGGAGTTCGCCTCTTGGATCTAAGGACAGTGGAGTGTTGTACATGAGGTGGTGCAGTCATCTCTTGGTGCTAAAATTAAGGAGAAACAAGTGTTAGATCCAGTCTTGATGAGGATCAAGGGTGATGTATAAGGGCAAAAGGTGATGGCCTTCGATATTAGTAGTGATGGTACCTTACGACACTAAGAGGTGATGCATTCCCAACATAGATGGTTTGTGAGAGAGGATCTTAGCTGAGGCATATGAGTCTCGTTATGCTATCTATCCCGGTTCGATGAAAATGTATCATGACCTTAAGGTAATATGTTGGCAAAACAATATGAAGTGGGATGTGGCTAGTTTTGTGGCTAAGTTCATGATGTGCCAACAAGTGAAAGTTGAGCAGATAAGTCCTGGAGGATTGTATCAAGAAATTGAGCTTCCTGTATGGAAATAGAAAGTGATCAACATGGATTTCATTACCGGTCTTCCTTGGTTTCAAAATCAGTTTGATTCAGTTTAGGTCATCGTGGATAGGATGGAAAATTCTGCTCATTTCTTACCCATGAGGACTAATTTCTTTGTTGAGGATTATGCAAGGTTGTACCTCCAAGAGATAGTAAAGTTGTATGGGGTGCCTGTTTCTATCTTCTCAAATCGCGGTACATAGTTTTCATCCCTCTTTTAGCGGTCGTTTCAGAAAGGTTTGGGGACCAAGGTGAGTCTTAGTATAACTTTTCACCCATAATCGGATGGGAAAGCAGAAAGGACTATTTAGACATTGGGGTATATTCTTCGAGCTTGTGTGATTGATTATGGGGTAGTTGGTTTGAGCAATTTCCTCTTATAAAGTTTGCCTATAATAATATATACTACTTTAGTATTGGAATGGCTCCATTTAAGGCATTGTATGGTAGAAGATATAGATATCCTATTGGGTGGTTCGAGGTTGGTGAGGCGGAGATGTTTGGCCCGGATTTAGTTCACCAAGCCATGGAGAAAGTGAAGATGGATAAAGTCACCAAAAGTCCTACGCAGATGTGAGGCATAGGAAGTTAGAGTTTGAGGTTGGGGATAGCGTGTTCGTAAAGGTGTCTCCCAAGAAGGGAGTGATGCATTTTTGGAAGAAGGGGAAGCTTAGTACTCGATATGTTGGTCCATACTTGATTTTAAGAAGAGTTGGTAATGCTGCATAGAAATTGGAGTTGCCTTCTAGTTTGAGCTCCATTCACCAGGTATTCCATGTTTCTATGTTGACGAAGTGCATGAGTGATCCATCACAAATTGTGCCTATCAAGGATATTGGTATTTTGGATTCCCTATCTTATGAAGAGATCTCGATTGAGATCTTAGATCGAAAAGTTCATCGATTGCGGACCAACGACGTGGCCTCAGTAAAGGTTTTATGGAGGAACCACAAGGTGGAAGAGGATACTTGGGAAGCTAAAGAGGACATGAAGTCCAAATAAACATTCCTATTTTTCACTCCAAAAAATCCTGCGTAAGGTATATGTTGTTCTTAACATCATTGTTTTCTAACTTAGCTGAAGGTAAGAGTAGAGACGTGTGGAGTATTACCGTGTTCCATCATTCGAGGATGAATGATCCAAGTGCAAGAGAATTGAAACACCTTGGGTTTGGGCCCTTGAAAATTTCCTGAGCTTTGAGCTCACTTTACTTGTAACGACTCATCATATGAGTCATATGATGTGGGTACAGGTTAGGTAACCCAACTTGTAAGATGTTCAGTGATTGGTTGTTGGGTTTCTATTGTTGTTACAACTTAGTGGTATGGGTCGTTAGGTATGGTGATGAGTTGTTAGGGTGATCCTACACTTAATCAAATACTTAGTAACTTGACTTGGCTCTGAGTACAAGTGGCTCACTAGGAGCCGTGAGGATAAGTTCTGAGTCATTTTGATAAGTTGTATGTTGTCCAGTGTCAATCCCTTTGGATTTTGTCTTGGGTATGATAGGACTATACGAGTTATATGTCTGGTCATGAGTGGGGGTCGGGGAGTCGAATAGTGGACAATGTGTGGGTGTACAACTCACTATCTTAGTGACGAATCGATGGTACGAGTCATATGTTGTGGTCACGAGTCATGGGGTCGACTCATAACCACCTACAATATTTTTTTTCAATTTTAAGTTGGGGGTATTTTGTACATTTCTCTCTTTTACCTCCTTTGGCTAACATGACATAAAACAACTTTTAGGATTTCATTAAATTATTATTCCCAATCAAACACTCTTAAAATCTCTCTCAAGCAAAAGGCTAGGGTTTCTTCAAGACAATCAATTAGGGGCTTTCAAGAGTGATTTTCTTCATCTTCCTTAGTGTTTAAGACATGTTACTCCTCCCTCATTGTTATTTTACAAAGAGCATGTGTTTTAATGTGTGATTTTCATGATATTGTTATGGTTTGAAATAATGGTTGGGGTTTTTGGATGTTCATCGGTGAATATTGTTTCTCATGGTTTAATTATGTTTTCTTTCATACTTTTAGTATGATTTTGACATTATGGGATGCATGTTAATGGTGAACGTATTTCGGAGTACTATGGATTTCCCAAATTACTTGGTTATGGTTTTGAAACTTATACGCCCTCAACCTGTTTGTTAAAATGCCAATGAGAAAGATTTTGTCACATAGTTTGACTATTCTTGAAATCTTTGCATTGCATAAAAGGTAATGGAACTTAAATTGGTTTGGTTGGTTTTAAATGATTTGGAAAGGACTTGGTAGACATGGTATTGGTTTAATTGGGAACTTTGGAGTCAAATTGGTTTAATGGCTTTGGTATGGCATAAATGGATAAACTTGCAAGCTCTAATTTTGGTATGACGATACCAATGGTGAATGCCTAATTAAAAAGACTCCTTGGTAAATGGTTGGAATATGTAAATGGTTTTAATATGGGCTTAAAGGGGAATGTATAGCAAAGCCATGAAAGGTGGAGGTCCCAGGGGGACCAATATTAGAAACTCATGTTTGCCGATGTGAGGCTTGGTCATGGAGTCCGTGTGCATGGTGTGACACTTTATATTTTAGGAGATGTGCTAGTCATCTCAGGTTCTTTTATCCGATTGTGCGGCTAACACGCACATAACCCTTTCACCAGGGGGAACTAAACCCATATAGCCCATGGGTGGTTTTAGGATAGAAAATCTACACAGCCCAAGTAAAGGTCTTAAATACATGCTAAACCTGGTTCCCTTCCGCGACACGATATATATGTATATTTTTTTATTACATATGGTTATTTGACTTGATTTAAATGATGGAATTATGTTATCTTTATCCCTAAGTACATGCTAGCATTCACTACACTAACCGTCTTCGGGAACTGTATCCCCACTCAATGTAGGAACTGCCATACTACCATTTCTCCTACTCAGTGACTTGGATTCGGGGACAACTTTGAGTCAGACTGAAGTGGTGAGCTTCTATACTCCGGAAGGCTCTATTTCATGCTATGGACTTCTCTTATTTTTGTTATTTATTTGGTTTGGTTTTGGCTATGATTGGGGGCATGTCCCAATCAGATGTTATTGATTTTGGTCAGTGGCTTTGTCAAACTAGTATGGACATGGTCGTTGTCGGTATTGGTGTCAGCCATGGTATTGGTATTGGCATTGGGGTTGGCACCGGTTGGTTAATTGGTTGAGGTTGTTGGATTATGATTATAGACTTTATTTAATGTCTTAAACTATTATTGTTTTATATTGTTATATGTTCGGAATTCATTCGACATATGGCATAGGGCGGTTATGATTGGGTGCTGGGGTGGGTCTTCGGTCCTGGTTATACTTGATATGCCCGACACGTCTAGGCCCTGGTTCGGGTCTTGTCAAATGCCCCCGATTATATCCAAAAAAATAGTATCCAATAGTCTAACTAAATCGGAAAACATAATCCTGAAATAGAGCCTTTTGAAGCATGGAAGCTCACCACTTCAAATCGACTTTCGATCAATCCACAATCACTGAGCAGGAGGAGTAGAAGTATGGTCAAATCCTGCATTGCGTTAGGATACAACATCCGAAGACGGTTAGCGGACTAAACACTATCATGTAACTCAGGGATAAAGATAAAATAATACCGTCAATTTAAACCAAGTCAACTAATACACACAATCATATACAAATACATACATACATATATATACACACAGACACACACATATATATATTTTGTGCCGGGATAGGGAACAATGCTTAGTATGCTTTTAAAACCTTAAATTAAATTATGTAGCTCATCCGTCATATTATAGTACCCACGGGATATATGGGCCCCAGCTCTCACCCTTTGTCGGGTCCCAATGCGTGTAGCCGGCACGAAACGGAGAAAGAACATATATTTATGCACGAGGGACTCGAACCTCCCAGTCATTTAAGAAGGTGACTTAAACACCTGATTATGAAATGTCATATAGGTGACTCGAATTCTTTTATCATAATAATATAATAAGGTGGACTCGAACCACCTAGTCACAAGCAAGGGGACTCGAACCCTCAAGCCATAACGACCCCCACATCGGTTAGTGCGGTTCCAATTGTCGGTCACTCAGACCTCCACTTTTACAACTCATCTACACAATACTCTTTTAAAGCCCAATTAAAAACATTTATCACACATTCTCATTCATTAAACCATATTACACATTAAGGCATACATTGTCGGTATAGTCGTACCAACTTATACTTGCAAGGTAACAACAACATGCCAAAACAATTACACCACTTGGGGGAATTCACAATCCTCTTGGTTCAATGAACCCATAACTTGTGAAAATATTAATCCTTAAGATTCAATTCAACATCATAATGCCATAGTTTTAATTTTACAAATTCCCATTTCTCATAATTAAAAACCAATTTCACAATATAGGGTTGGGGTCATAACCACTTCAAAAGTCATAGGTTTGGGGAAAATCACAATTCCCTTGTTCATTCACCATACCTATGCACCCACATGTTCGAAACCATATTTAAAGCAGGAAAAATCACAATTAAACCATGGGAAAACATTGTTCAACAATAAGCATTCAAAACCCATGTTTTAAAACCATCATAAACATCTCATGACCAATACTTTAAATCACATGCTTTTATAAAATTGACAACAATGGAAGACTAACATGCCTTAAACACCAAAAAAATTGGAGAGAAATCGACCGTTGAGCTCTTAGATGACCAACTTGATGAAACCCTAGCCTGACTTTCTTGAGGGAATTTAGAGAGCCCTTTGGAGTGTTTGAGAAGTTACTCTGATTTATTTCTGAGTATTGATGACACCCTAAAAGGGTTATAAGATGTGGGTTTCAAGTTGGGTAAGAGGGGAAATGTCTAGAATGCCCTTAATTTAAAAGGTGGAAAAGTATGGCCCTTGACTACGAGTCAATCGTTGACTCATAACTACTCCTTATGACTCGTCACCATGGGTCATAACCAAGATAGTCTCTAGGACCTCCACACATTGTTGATGCTATGAATCTTCTGGTACCACTCATAATGAGACCATACAAATCGTTGGGTCCAATCGTAGTTAACGCAGAACCCAATTGGGTAAACACCAAAATTCCTATGATTTGCACCCAACGACTCGTAACAAGTCCTTACGACTCAAACAGAGCCACTCGTACCCAGAGTAGAACTTAGCCACTTACTTCATTGATTTGGTTATGACTTGGGTCCCTAGGTCCCATAACGACACCCTACGACTTGTAAGATGGGTCATAGTCGAGACAGTGAGCTCAAAGCTCAAGAATTCTTTATGGGCCAAAATATGGGGTGTTTCAATTCTCCCTTACTTGGATCATTCATCCTAAAATGATGGGTCAAGGCAATTACAAGCACGATTTTAGCATAACTAACAACCACACTTCCTTTTAACAAAGTCAGACACAAAGACATTAAGTAGTCACAATTTCCTTTAACAAAGTAAAAAAACAAAGATGTTAAGAATAACACATACCTTAAGCATAATTATCCAGGGAGGAAACAAGAATAGATACTTATACTTGTCTTCTTTAGCTTTCCAAGTAGCCTTTTCAACCTTGTGGTTCCTCTATAGAACCTTTACCGAAGCTATATCCTTCGTTCGCAACCGCTAAACTTGCCTATCCAAAATTTTAACTGAGATTTCCTCATAAGATAAGAAATCCGAAATACCTACCTTTTCCAAACGAATAACCATCAAAGGGTCACCCACACACTCTATCAACATTAAAACATGGAACACCGGGTGAATGAAGTTCAAACTAGAGGGAAACTCCAACTCATATGCTACATTACCAACCATCTTAAAAAATAAGTAAGGGCCAACTTACCGAGGACTGAGCTTTCCCTTCTTTCCAAACTGCATCACTTCCTTCATGAGAGACACCTTTAAGAACACCCAATCGCCAACCTCAAACTCTAACTCCATACACCTCACATCTGCAAAGGACTTTTGGAGACTTTTGGTGGTCTTAAGCCTATCCCAAATCACCTTCACCTTCTCCGTGGCTTGGTAATATAAGTTTAGGCCAAACAATCCCCCCTCACTAACTTTAAACCACCCAATAGGAGAACGACACCTCCTACCATACAAAGCCTCAAATAGAGTCATCCCAATACTAGAGTGATAGCTATTATTATGCGCAAACTCTATAAGAGGCAAATGATCAATCCAACTACCACCATAGTCAATCACATAATCTCTAAGCATATATTCCAATAGCTGAATAGTCCTTTCAACTTGCCCATCCGACTGTGGGTGGAAAGCCGTACTAAGGCTCACCTTAGTTCTCAAACCTCTTTAAAACGAACACTAAAAGTGTGATGTAAACTAAGTACCATGATAGCAACATGCGCCCAATGTAACTTTTCAATCTCCTGGAGGAACAACTTCGTATAGTCTTCTATCGAAAAGTTAGTTCTCACTGGCAAGAAATGAGCAGACTTAGTCATCCTATCCACGATGACCCAAATCGAATCAAACTAATTTCGAGACTGAGGAAGATCGATAATAAAGTCCATATTAATCACTTCCAACTTTCATACATACAACTTAATCTCTTGATACAACCCTCCGGGTCTTAATTGCTCAACCTTCACTTGTTGACACACCATGCATTAGCTACGAAATTGGCCACATCCCTTTTTATATTATTCCACTAATAAATTTCCTTAAGATTGTGATACATTTTTGTCAAACCAGGAAGAACCATATATCGTGACTCATGAACCTCAACCAAGATTCTCTCTCATAACCTATCTACATTAGGAACACATAATTTGCCTTGGTACCTCAAGATACCATCGCTACCACTCTCAAAAGCTATAACCTTTTGTTGACCCATATCTCTCTTAATTTTCATTAAGACAGAATCCAATACCCATTTCTCCTTTATTTCAGTACTAAGAGATGACTGTGCCACTTTTTGTACAAACACACATTCATCCTCAAATTCTAAGAAACGAACTCCAAGGTTAGCCAAACGGTGAGTATCTTTCACCAATTCCCGCTTATACTCCTCCATATAAGCTAGACTCCCCACGGATAACCTGCTAAGAGTATCAGCAACCACATTAGCTCTACTTAGATGGTATGAAGACTCGTGTCATAATCCTTGAGCAGCTCAAGCCATCTTCTTTGCCTGAGATTCGACTTTCTTTGGGTGAACAAGTACTGCAGGCTCTTATGATCCGAAAAGGTATCCACATGAATCCCATATAGATAGTGACACCAAATCTTTAATGCAAACACTATATCTAACAACTTCCAGTCATGAGATGGATAGTTTTTCTTATGCACTTTCAACTGTCTAGAGGCATAGGCCACCACCTTGCCATGTTGTATTAATACACAATCAATTCCCACACGGGAAGCATCGTAATAAACCACGGATCCATCATTACCCTCGGGCAGGGTCAAAAATAGATTTGAAGTCAGATTATCTTTCATCTTCTCAAAACTACCCTCACAAGCATCAGACCATAAGAATTTTACCTTCTTCTGGGTCAACTTAGTCAACGGGCATCTATAGTAGAGAAACTCTCCACAAATCAACTATAGTAACCGGCTAAACCCAAGAAGCTCCAAATATCAATTGGAGTCGTGGGTCTAGTTCACTTTTTAGCCACTGTAGTCATGGGTCTAGTTCAGTTCTTAGACACTGTAACTTTCTGTGGATCCACCATGATCCCTTCACTAGAAATGACATGACCCAGAAAATTAACAACTTTCAACCCGAATTCGTACTTCAAAAATTTAGCATATAAATATTGATCTTTTAGGTCAAAAATTTAACATGGTCAGCGTTGTTTGCATCACTTCTAGAGTACACCAGAATATCATCAATGAATACTATGACAATAAAATCCAAGAACTTATGAAACACTTAGTTCATGAGATCCATAAATACTGCTGGGGCATTAGTTAAATCAAAAGACATGACTAGGAACTCATAGTGACCATACTGGGTTCGGAAGGCAGTCTTAGGGATATCTACCTCCCTAATCTTTAGCTGATGATAACCCAAACGAAGATCAATATTAGAGAAATAACTAGCACCCTAAAACTGGTTAAACAAATCATCAATCCTAAGAAGAGGATACTTATTCTTTATCATAACCTTATTCAACTGAGAGTAATCTATGCACATTTGAAAAGAACCATCCTTCTTACGCACAAACAAAATAGGTGCACCCCATGGAGTCATACTAGGATGGATAAAACCCTTGTCAAGGAGATCCTTCAACTGCTTCTTTAACTCAGTCGGAGCTATTTTAGAGGGAGGGATAGATATAAGACGAGTGTCCAAAACAAGGTCAATCCCAAAGTCAATTTCCCTATCGAGAGGGACACCATGAAAATCATTAGGGAAGACCTTATGAAATTCATTTACCATGGGAATGGAATGTAAGGAAGGACATTTCAAGCTAGAATCTTTAACCCGAACCAATTGGTAAAGACACCCCTTGGAAATCAACTTTCGAGCTCTAAGATACGATATGAACCTTTCCCTGGGCACTAGAGAATCCCCTTCCCACTTAATAACGAGCTCATTTGGGAATTTAAACATGACCTTATGAGTTCGACAATCTAAACAGGCATAATACGAATACAACCATTCCCATCCCCAATATGACATCAAAATCAACCATGTCTAACTCTATTAGATCCACCAGAGTTTCTCTACCACCAACTAATACCACACAACCCCTATAGACTCTTTTAGCAACCACAGAGTCAGCCACTGGAGTAGAAATAGAAAAGGGATCAGGGATACACTCGGGACTGAAATCAAAATGCACAACTATAAATGAGGTCACAAAAGAAAGAGTAGACCCTGAATCGAGCAAGCAATACACATCAGGAGAAAAGAGTCATAACATACCAGTGGAGACATTGGGAGATGCATTAGAGTCCTAACGAGTAGCAAGAGCATAGAGCGATTTTGGCTAGTGTCACACCCTTTGGTGCAGGAGCTGATGAAGTGGCAACAGGAATTTTATTTGCCCCTGAAGTAACCTTAGAAGGACAATACCTCTACAAATAACCAATCTGACCATATTTAAAATATTTGGTCCTCCCCTCTTCATAAAACTACGGTGCACCTATCTACAGAATCTACAAGGAGGATATGATGAAGCTGACTGAGCCCTACCATCCTGAGATTGGGCACTCTGTGCCCTAAACCCACTATCATACTGAGAACGAAGATCACCAATATCTTTGGATAAGGGGCACTAGTCGTAGAGTAAGAAGTTTAGTTTTTTTAATTAGGGTAGTGGTTAACAACAAAGTGGTAGAAATTTTAAGGCATACTTCTTGACCGTTATCCTACCTTGCTTCAGATTGATAAACTCTTTCTTTTTTGCCTTCCTCAGCTCTTGAAAAGAAGTAGTCCAGAAAAGCACTAGAGAAATCATCCCACAGTGTAGATTCAACGTCATCTCCCCTAGACTATTTTTGTACCTCATACCATTGGTATAATACATCCTTCAATTGATAGGCAACGAATTCCATACCCTCTACATACAAAGAATATATAATCCAGAAGATCTTATCAATCTCATCTATAAAACCTTGAGGATCCTCCTTAACTGTAACAACAATAGAAGTTGGAGAACTCAACCTCATGAACTACCAACCCTTTTGGCCTTAGATGATGGAGTAACAAAAGTAACACGCTCCAACTGAGAATCTACCATCTGAGTTAACATATGAATAGACTGATGAAACTTAGCATTAGACACATCCGCCTAAGGAGCTTGAAGAGGACTAGAAGGGATCGATGGAACTCCAGAAGGAAATATAGGAACTAGACCCCTAAACTGGTTTGTACCCTATAAGAAGGGTATGTCTCATTAGTATTTCCCTCAAGTGGGATAGAGGAGTTTTTATGAGCTTTAGATTATCTAGAAGGCATGATCTGAAAAGCAAACAAATTCAAATTAGAGGAAATTTCAAGACCTTAGACTCTACAGCCCAAAATAAGACAACGAGAAAGGAAATAGTACTAAATGTCTCATAGCCTTCCCCTTATAAGTGTGGCGCATTACACACCCTTAAGATAGACTCTACTCAACATGGCTCTGTGAACTCCCAATTGACCATAAACCTAGGATTTGATACCATCTTAACATGACTCGAACCAGGGCCGCACCATGATAGGTATATGAAGTCCAACAAAGATCGAAGACCACCCCCAATACCCAAACTATCAACCACCTTACACCCCATGTTGGATGAATTTTGAATATATAACAAGATAAAAAAACTTAAAATAAAAGATATTATGATAGGTCCATAACCAAAACCAACGAACAACCAAACCATCCCAAGTCCACAGTAGTCCGACAAAGCCTCTATCAAATCGAATATCAATAAAGTGTCGGGACATGCCCCTGACTATAGCCAAAAAATAATATCAAATAGGCTAACTAAAAAGGAAAACATAATCCTGATATAGAGCCTTCTGAAGCATAAAAGCTCACTACTTCAAGTCGACTTTTGATTAATCCATAATCATTGAGCAAGAAAAGTAGAAGTATGGCCAAATCCTGCATCGTGGGGGATACATCGTCCAAAGACGGTTAGCAGGGTGAACACTAACATGTAACTTAAGGATAAAGATTAAATAATGTCGTCAATTTAAATCAAGTCAACTAATGCACATAAACATATGCAAATACATATATATATATATTCAATATTAGGATATGGAATAAGGTTTAGCATGAACTTTAAAACCTTAACCTGGATTGTGTATCTTAATCGTTATATAATAGTACCTAAGAGCTATGTTGGTCCCAGCTCTTACCCCCTGGTCGGGCCCCATTGCATATAGCTACACGAACAAGATAAAAACCATATATATATGTAGAGAGGACTCGAACCTCCCAATCATATATGAAGATGACTTAGGGGGACTCAAACCCTTCAATCATAATAATATGATAAGGTGGATTCGGACCACCTGGTCACAAGGGGACTCGAACCCTTAAGCCATAACGACCCCTACACCGACTAGTGCGGTTCCTAGTGTCGGTCACTCGGACCTTCACTTTTATGACTCAGCTACACAACCCTCTTTTAAAGACCAATTAAAAATGTTTATCACACATTCCCATTATTTGAACCTTATTACACATTAAGGCATACATTTTTGGTATCATCATACCAACTTACACTTGTAAGGTAACAATAACATGTAAAAACAATTACACTACTCTGGGTAATTCACAAGCGCCTTGGTTCAATTAAGCCACAACTTGTGAAAACACAAATACATAAGATTCAATTCAACATCATAATTCCATAGTTTTAGTTTTACAAATCTCCACATTTCTTATAGTTAAAAACCAATTTCACAATTTGGGCTTGGGGTCATAACCACTTCAAAAGTCACAAGTTGGGGAAAAATCACAATTCCTAGTTCATTCACCAGCCCATGCACCCACATGTTCAAAACCATATTTAAAGCATGGAAAATCATAATTACACCATGGGAAAATATTATTCAACAATAAGCATTTAAAACCCCCAACCCTTATTTCAAAACCATCATAAACATCTCATGAACAATACTTTAAATCACGTGCTTTTACAAAATTAACAATGAGTGAAGAATAACATGCCTTAAGATGGGTATGTGCAGAACAGGAAAACCCTAAAAACAGCGCATGCAAAACCTTCTGTGTTAGCTAACTTTCCGATCACTATGGTTACTACTTTCAGTGGGATTATCCCACTGGAAGATTCCTTTAAACAGATTACTAAGGGGAATGGTAATGCACCTGTTCCAAAATATGCAGACCTATTAAAAACTAAACCAAACATGCATGAGAATATTAGGGTTCCACCTAAACCCGTAGTTATGTTGCATAGGGAACCCTCGATTACGTGGAAGTCGTCAGAAATAAAAAGCTTGATCATGTAAGAAAATTTACAATTTACAATTGTTGGTAATTTTTCTTATGGAAAACCAGATATCATGAAAATTAGAAAAGTAATCCCAAGCAATGTGGGATTAAAGAAGAGTGTACAATAGGTGTGCTAGATACAAGGCATATTTTGATTTGTTTGAATCAACAGGAGAACTATGTACAATTGTTATCAACTACTGCATACTATATCAAGGCCAGAGATAGGTATTGGTAAATGAGGACACTTAAATGGGATCCATGGTCTGAGCCTGATGTTGAAACCACGGTGGGAGTGGCATGGATCTCATTACCAGATTTACTACCAAATATTTTTGCTAAGAAAGACATATTCTTGATAGCATCTGCAGTGGGCAAGTCATTAGTAGTTGATATGGCCACAAGGAATCATACAAGGCCAAACTATGCAAGCGCAAAGATAGAGGTGGATTTGGTGGCCAAACTACAACATAAAATTAAAATCAATGAAGAAGTTGATGTCACTGGGAAAATTAAGTCCAAGTGGATACATGTTCAATATGAGCAAAAAGAAGAAATTGACAAGGTTAAAGAAGATGCCAAGGAATAAGACAAAACAAAGATGAATGCAGATGTTGTGGACAATAAGAATCAATAGAGGCAATGAAGAAGAAAGTTTAGAAGAGATCAATATGGTCATATTGTGGGAGAAATGAAAGATAAGGATGCTGAAATAGAAATATCAAATGTATTTGATGTTTTGGAACATTATGAAAAATCAGAAGAACAACCAAAATCCAGCAATATAGAGGGGAAAGAGAGCACTAAGGACTGGGTAACAAACTACAAGCATGGAAGGGTAAGCTTTTATCCTTTGGGGGAGAGCTATTTTATTTAAGCATGTGCTTCAAAGTGTACCCATACACTGCCTATCAGTCAAGAATCCCCCTAAAAATGTGTTAGTTGCTCTTCAAAAATACATTGCTAAGTTTTTCTGGAGTAGCAATATAGAGGGGAAAGTAGACATTGGGTAGTTTGGTCTAAGTTGTGTTTGCCAGAAAAGGATGGGGATTTAGGTTTTAGGATGTTACAAGATGTATCCACAACTCTCTTTTGTAAGTTATGGTGGAATTTTAAAACCAAAAATTCTATATGGAGTGAATTCATATTGAATAAGTACTGCAGGAAGCTACATACTAAAGAGGTGATGGGGAAATCAGAAAGAGGATCCCAAGTTTGGAAAAGATTCTACAAGTAAGGCATCATATTGATCACCTGATAATATGGAAAATAAGGGGAGGAGATGCACATATTTAGTATAACAATTGAAGTTGAGTAGGATATTCTTACTCTCTTATAGAGGAAAGCAGGGAATGGAATGATAGACAGCAAAAGGTCAAAGAGTTGATGAAGGATGGGCAATGAAATGTACAGTTGCTGAATGAATTATTTACAGAGAAAATTATAGATCGCATAAGGTAGAAAGTGTCTCATCCACAGCAAACATTACAGAAAGACAAAGCAGTATGGTCAGTGAAAGAAAAAGGGAATTTTAGTGTCAAATTAGCATGGCACTATGTCAGACAGAGAGAGGATCCTAATGACTTCTACAAACAGTTATGGATAAAGGTTTTGCCTTTCAAGATAGTATTCTTTATGTGGAGAATGTGGAGAGAGAGGATACCAGTAGACACTACCATCAGGAGATGGGGAGTAGAGGGTTCATCCAAGTGTTAGTGCTACCAAAACCCAATACAAGAGATAGTGTCTCAAGTGTTGCTGAGATCAAATTATGCTAACAAGAATTGGTCCTACTTCTCTTCTTTTGCAGGTATAAACATTCAAGGTCTAAGTCTGGGAAATACAATATATTCATGGTGGAATACAGATGTGAAGCCAAGGGAGAGAATCTATTTTAGAGAAATACTAGGGATAATAATGTGGGAGCTAAGGAAGAGAAGAAATGCACTAAAGCATGAAGGGAAGGGAGTGTCAGTACATAAGCTGATTATGAATGTTACCAGACAATTAAGGATGCTACTTAAGGTTAGAAAACCTACACTAGAGTTCTCAGTGGAATGGCTAGCCATCATATATCAACTTAATTAATTAAAGCTTAGAATTAAGGTAATACCAGTGCTATGGGAGTTTCCATAAAAGGGTTGGGTTAAATACAATAAAGATGGTGTATCTAAAGGAAATCGGGAGGAGTTCCTGGGCTTTCTATCTAAGAGACACAGATAGGGATCTATTACATGCTGCAGGATCAGTAATTGAAGATACAACTAGCATGGAAATAAAGTTGTTAGCTACCTTACATGCAGCTAGACATTATAATGCATCAAAACATGATGACGTAATCATTCAGACCGACTCTCTACTAATGCAGAAGATGTTAAGCAGGGAATGAGAGATACCTTGGAAAGTAGAAGACATAATCATACAAATATGGAAACTACTTTCACACAAGCAAGTACAGATAGTTCATACATACAGAGAGGGAAATTAGTCAGCAGACTTTTTGGATAACATGGCATTGGAGCTAAATACATTCACATATACAGCATTGCATCAACTTCCAAGTACAGGAAGAAGAATTCTTAACAGTGATAAGTATCAATCATCCTACCTAAGGCTAGCAGTATCAAAGAAGTAGACAGACTAGAGAGGCTAAAGTAAGTTTATCCAAATACATCAAATTTACATCCAAAGAAGGTGAATAAAAAAGGGGAATTTCTACTTAGCCTAATTAAACCAGCCGACAAAAAGGACTCTCAGTAGATTAGGGGGTTAATGGTCAGTTCTTCATTACATGCGGCTAGGAAATTTGACATCATCCAATTATAAGTGGGTTCGAGCATCTCACAATCTCCCCCTCTTCCATAACTGGTCAAGAAGTACAAGGTTATCTTTTAGGTCAATCAGCAGAATCAAGAACAATAGAAGGAGCAACTTACCAGGAATGCATATCAAATCTCAGCGAACTGGACCCTACTTCTTAGAACTAAAAATCACTTCATATACCCTTACATTGGAGATCTCAGCTGGAAATAGAGCGGAGACAATGTTAAGCAAGACTCAAAGAAAAGGTGTTAACTCAGAAAGAGGAAAACAACTTACACTTACAGCTGGAGAAGGATCAACCTTAGTGAGACCAAGGTACAGTGTTGATTACCCACAGATTAAACAACTTAAATTGAAGATTAGAGAAGTCAAACATGGTGGAAGATGCAGAAAGCTAAAAAGGAAGGAGCTGATCTTAGCTTAATTAGGAAACCCTACTCTATCTATTTGTTTTTTTATGTGGATTGAGTCAAGATTTGGGCTGGTCCGAATTATGGATTTGGGCTGCTCTCAATTTGTTTTTTGTTTTTTTGATTTGGATGGGTTGGTCCATTTATACTTTTTAATTATTAATAAAAATCCAAATTAAACCAAAAAAATATGCCTTAAACACCAAGAAGTTTGGAGATAAATCGACCCTTAAGCCCTTAGATAACCAACTTGATGAAACCCTAGCCTGACTTGCTTGAGGGAATTTAGAGTGCCCTTTGGAGTGTTTGAGAAGTCACTTTGATTTGTTTATGATTGCTAATGACACCCTAAAGAGGTTATAAGATGTGGGTTTCAAGTTGGGTAAGAGGAAAAATGTCCAGAATGCCCTTAATTTAAAAGTTGAAAAATGTCACCTTTGATTACGAGTCAACCATTGACTCGTAACCACTCCTCACGACTCGTGGCGACTAGTCACCATGAGTCATAACTAGGATAGTATCTAGGACCACCATACATTATTAACCCTATGACTCAACTGGTACCACTCATAATGAGACCCTACGACTCATAAGGTCCAATCGTAGTCAACACAGAACTCAATTAGGTAAACATGGGACATCCTACGATTTGCATCCAATAACTCGTACCAAGTCCTTATGACTCGTAGAGAGCCCCTCGTACTCAGAGCAGAACTTAGCTACTTACTTCATTGATTTGGTTATGACTTGGGTCCCTAGGTCCTATATCGACGCTTCGACTCGTAGGATGAGTCATAGTCGAGGCGGTGAGCTCAAAGCTTCAGAATTTTTCAATGGAAAAAATTTGAGGCGTTTCAAATTGCATTTAAAGGGATAGGTCAGTCTTCAACAGTGAGTCCTTTCATTAGTACTCCAGTATTTTTAAAGGCGTAGACGTAAGGCGAGGCATTTTACCTGGTATGGGGCGGACATAAGCCCCACAGATCCTTTAATTTTTAATATTTTATAAATTAATATTATTAGAAATAAATATTTTTAAAAGATTTAAATCACCCATAAAGGAAAAATTATATCAAAATTATAAAAAGAAATAAGTGAAAATGCATCTAAAATTATTTTAGCAATAAAATAACCAAAGTCACATAATACAACTAATATTTAAAGTCACCTTCTCATATAATAAGCTATTATGTCCTAAAAAACACAAGTTGGTATAAAAATAGTACATAATTAATCGACACCCACCTTCTCGTTACTCGATCAGTATATTAACACACCCATTTACCATAAATTATATTTTTAAGAGAGCAAAAGCAAAAAAAAAAAAAGTAAATATCTTAAAAACTAGTCACTATATGTCTTGCAAAAATCTAAAAGAAAATAAAGGAACTAGAAAGATGAAAGTATGTGCCCAATACCTTATTGAGTAACGATCCATTGACATCCATCGACAAATACGTTTGAAAGCTTTAAGCTATCTTTTACTTTTGATTTGAGTATTCAAGTATTTATCAGTCATATATTTTAATATTAAGTTTAATTAGGTACTTATTAATAGGAAAAAATTATTTTATTTTGTAAAGTTTTTTGGGCTTACACCTCACGCTTAGGCGAACGCCCCAACGCTTAGGCAAACGCCTTATATTCTAGGGCGTTCACGTTTCGATACTTTTTCCCCCCAAAATACCTCGGTGCATTTTTTGCTACGCCTTGCCTTGGAGCTTGCCTCAGAATTCCTTTTAAAACACACTGAGTACTCATTAACCATTTTATCCACAAGCACTCTTTCTGCTCTGTTATATCCCACAAAAATTTTAGAATAGCAGCACAATTCTAAATTTTCATGTTGATAATATTTTGATCACCTGTAACTTTTGGAGTGCATATTTTTTTCCATTAGACCAATGAATTTTTGGAACTAGCAATTGTCATTCCAAAGATAAGTCCTACAAATTTGTTCAATCAGCATCAAAATTCTCTTTGGTAGTATGAGTATTTAACCCCAATAGGTCTGCACACTAAAGAGGACAAATTTTATCAACTGAGTTCTGCCTGCATAGGAAAGAATTTTAGCTGACCAACACCGAACTCCTTGTGTTATCTTCTCAACTATAGGCATATACTGTGCTACATTTAACTTTTTGGATGATAAGGGAACTCCCAAGTACTTGAAAGGGATTTCACCCTTCTGGTAGCCTAAGGTGTTCAGAATATCCTGCTTTAGAGCAGGTTAGACCCCTGCCATATGTATTGAGCTCTTCTCAATATTAGCTTAGAGGTTAGAAGCAATAAAAACCTATTAAAAGCACCCTGGAGTAATTGTATTGAAGTTATATCAGCTTTACAAATCATTAGAAGGTCATCTGCAAAACATATATGCATCACTCCTAAATTTTTTTCACCTGAGATGATATTGAAAAGCCTTATTCTGATCTAATTACATGAGTTCTCTTTACAGGTTCTCCATTGCCAATACAAAAAGGTAAGGAGACATTGAGTCTTCTTGCCTTATACCCCTCTTACCCTCAAAGGGAATAGTTAAGCCATTAAATAAGACAAAATAATAAGAAATTGAGGTAACACATTCCATTATCCATTGAATGAATTTCCAAGAAAATCCCAGGTCTGTGAGAACACTTTTCAAAAAACTTCACTTAATTAAGTCATATGTTTTTCTCAAGTCTACTTCCATCACATATCTTCGGGATAAACCTTTTCTTGTATAACACTTTAATACTTCATTACTAAACAAAATGTTGTCTATAATACTCTCTACCTCAAAAAAATGGATTGAGCAAGGGTTACAATATGACCAATCACTTGTTTAATCTTATTTGTAAAGATCTCTGTGACCATTTTATAGACTCTTGTGCAGCAATAAGTTTGTAATCTTTAACTTGAGATGGGTTTGAAAACTTGGGATAAGTGTGACCACAATCACACTAAAAGTTTTTACCATAACACCTATTTGAAAAAAATCTTTCATAACATTGATAACATCATCCTTGACAATTGACCAAGGTTGATTAAAAACTCCTATAGGAAACCATCAACTCCAGTTGGCTTATCTGCTAGCAATCCTTTGATGACTTGAATAATTTCTACCTCTGTAACTATATCCACCAAGTTGCACTTTTGAGCATAAGATAAACATGGGCCAGCCTTAATGAAATCAGTATTTGGGTAAGGCAAACTATTTACTCTAAACCCCATCAATTTAGTGAAAAATGTAATGAATTCAACCTCAACAAGTTTGGGTTTCTGTACTTTCATCCGTTGTGAATTAAGAATTGATGTTATTGTATTTCTATTAGCTCTGATCTTTACTTGGGAATGAAATAACTGAGTGTTTGCATCCCACTCTTTATCCAATTCACCCTTAATTTTTGCTTCAATACATGTTTCTCTACTTTACTTTATTTCTTAATCTCACCAAGTAAGATATTCTCCCATTCTATTAAGGTAAGGCTAAAAGGATTAGCATTTAGCAAGTCCTTGGTAATTTCCAACTCGTGCTTGACTTGTAGTAGTTTTGGGTTGTAAGAAGCTATATAGGTATTCAGATCCTTAAGCCCATACTTCATAACTTTTAATTTTTGCCACAAGTTATTCATGTAAGTTCCAGTGTACTGCTTGTGCAATACAATTTTTAAGATATTCTCAAATTTCGAATGATTCAACACAATTTTAAACAACTTAAATAGTCTGGGATTTGAATGAGGAAGGGGCAAACCTATGTAAGAATTGGAGAATGATCAGACATTCTCAGTAGCATATAATTAGCCTCTATATACCCATAGTTACTTATCCAACTCAAATTGCTAAAAGCCCAATCTATTTTGGAGTATACCCTATGGCTAGTCTGCTGCTTATTATAGAATATATAGTGATATTATGTAGCCTTGAGGGTGGTAACTTACAATATATAAAAATAATGTTGGAACTCCTGAGTCTTAACTAGTGGAATAGGGTACCCCAATCTATCAACACTTGTGAGAACACTATTAAAATCCTCAGCTAAAAACCAATTGATTGAAATTGTAGCACCTAATGTCATCAACTCTTGCTATAAGAATTCTATGTGAGCCTGACCATTTTTAGCATAAACTACTATACAATAAGACTGAAACCTAGAAGCCTGATCACTAATATTACAATGAATGAACTGCTCTAAGATCATCTTTATCTGTACTTGAGTCGTATTCCTCAATAATTGCCATATCCTAACATTTGAAGCTACAAGATGGTTGCAACAGTAGGCCCATTCTACACCAATTTTCCTTGATATATTTTGACCTTTATTTTCTTTAACTCTGGTCTCAAGAATTCCTGTTACATCCACTCTATTATTCTCCAAAAAGAGCTTCAACTCCTTCTACTTTAGGGTTGGTTCATCCCTCTAACATTCCAGGTAGTAACTCTCATGGGGGTGAAGACCCAAAGGGTCGCTGCAGTAATACAAGTCTATATATTCAAACTTTGGAAACTATTGAGCACATGGACTAAAGGGTTCAACCCAGAGTAGCTTGGATGAGTAACCCCACTATTTTAATGAAAGATGGTCTTTGAACATTCAGGGGTTTCCTCCAAAACTGATGCAATGTCTTGCCCTTTTTGTTGCATCAAGTGCTCCTCAGGTAGAGCCCCCCTTCTTTGTCATAAGAGATATTTAGGCTTACGTCTATTCTTTCGTTTCTTTCTCTTCTTCTTTTTAAAGTCCAACTCCATTTCACCTTTCTTTATTCTATTTCAGTAGTCTTTGAATCATGGCCAAATTTGATACAATGCTTAAAGAATCGTGGCTTCCAATCGTAGTCTAATGTTTGTTGAAAATCCCCATAGGGGGTAGAGATATCAATTGCCTCTACAAGTGGCTGAGAAACATCAACTTCTACCAGAATACAGGAATAAGAAATCCTTATCATGAAGGCTATGAAACTGTCAATGTACAAAGGTCTCTCTATCGCACTAGCAAGTTTTCTCAATGTGTCTCTATACCAATACCCCATGGAATGGTGGTGAGACAGTTAGGGTTGAACTCAAAATTCAGCTCTAATCTTTGAAGGACAAATGGTTTATTCTAGAAAGTATAAGGTCCTGCTCTTCTCCACAGATTCAAATCAAAAAAACAAAGAAACCCTCATCATGGAGCATAATCTGAGGGGGTTTATTCATTTTCTAAACATTCCAAACATAATTCTACATGGTTTTTATATAGGGGGTATCTCCAACTACAATCCCAATCAATGCAAAACTCCAATAACTCTTTAGTTGTGCTAAATCATCCTTGACTATTGTAACACATTGTTTCCCTTCATATATAGTTGAAGGGATGTAGCAAAGAGGTTTACCTCATTGCACTGGCCTATAAGTATCATACTCCTATATTCTGGATTTGCAGTTGAGGTAATTGGAGAGCTATTAGAGGCAAGTTTTAAGAATTGCAATTTGCTTGGCTAGTTACGATTCCATTGTGCCAGCTTCATAAGGTTCCAACTGGATAGTTGTAGGAGATTCTGCATGAGAATTTAAGCCTTCTTCTTTTTCTTCTTCACCTATAGATTGAAAAGAAGCTGGAAGGTAACTGTCAAATATAATTGCAGAGTATTGTGGATCCCTTCTAATAGTCGGTGTAACACTTTCCCACTCAAAATTGCGGCCTTATTAAATTTACGATTTTTCCCCATGGAGATTTTCATTCAGTGTATGTTAGCAACCCTTACTAAGATACCTCAATAGAAAATCGAATCGCACTAATACATCTATTAGTTATGATATGTGAAGTTGTTTAGTAGAGTGTATAAGAATAGTACTGATTAGGACGTACTAGTAGTGTTGAGATTAGTAATGGTGGATTATTTATATTGAAATTATTTTTATTCAATGTTTGATTTGATATATTAAGAAAACATGCATTGCTATATTTTTCTAAAAAAGTCATTTATTTACAAAAATACTATCTACATTCTATATTTGTATTTACTTTCTTTGCAAAAATTTTGTTCTTCAATCTTAAAAATAAAACCAAAAGAAAAATTTTGATCTTTTCACTTAAAATAATACATGCATATTAGGTGTGACTTTCATTTTTCTATTATTCTTTGTTGCCTAAAAATTTGTTTCGTTCGACTGACTTTATTCAATTTTGTGGTGTTCATTTCTTTGTTTGTTTCATTTTAATCAATATTGCATATCTCTGAATTTTTTTGTCCTTATTTAAAAATCAGATCGTCAAAACTATTTTTAAATTTTTCCAGAAAAATTTAGAAATGATACGGTAAAGATTTGCAAAGAGGGTAATTTTGTCTTTAATATATTTCTCCCATGATAATAAAATCTATGTATTATTAATATTATGAATTCCAAGGTATTAGTTATACACCCTATAGTACCACATAGGTTATATAACTAATACATGTATTTGTTATGCATTCTTCCAAAATTTCTAACAAACGAAGTACTAAATAATATCATACTTCATATATGTATTATTTATCCTAATACACTTTACCAAACGATTCCTATTAGCCAACTTATATAAATCTCAATCCTTTAGCAGCTAATCACTCTTTATCCTCACTCTTTTTTAAATTACATAAAATCTCTTATTTTAAAACAATCGGATACGTTTCATTGCGTTCGGATACATTATTTTGTGATATATAACTAATCATCAGTTGAATTTAAAAAAAAAAAAAAACATAATTCTTATATATCAGCAACACAAATTTCATTCATACGTAAATTTTGTGCACTAGTAACACAAAGTATTTCGATACATAATTTTTGTCATATTTTTAATCAGATGCATCATTCTTATGTATCTGCACACAAAAATTATTACGATCATAGCATTTGTACCCTTTTTAGACGGTCCCATAATGTATCTTCATGTCCTTCATAATCTCGTTATTAATAGCGGATACCTTATGAAATTCACGACATACTGTTCTTCACGTTTTTTGATCTTTTAAAGTAACAACTTTGTGGGGATGTACCAGATATATTTTTTCGGGACCATCATCGAATTCGATTCTATTTGGGAAAATTAAGAAGCGTAATGTAAAATAAAGGATAATCAGTAAATCGAACCTTTGGAGTTAAAACGAATGAAAGAGAGTAATCTGAATCTAAAACCAGATAAGTGTAAACTTAAATAGTTTTTTGGGTGATTTTAGATGGGTTTATACGATGATGGATTGAAGCGTCATCAATGGAAGCATTGATCTTTGGCGGAGTTGCATTGGCTGGACCTTGATTGTTAACGGAGGAAGGTAACTGTGTTGTTGCTGTGTCATGTGTGTATTTGGTATTTGTAGATGAGAACGATTATAGTAAAGGGAATGAATTATGTTTGTATATGGTCTGTTAGTGGAGAATTTAGGGGTGATAGTGATGTAGTTGAGTGGTGGAGGAGATGGAGTTGAGGTGGGTTTATACTGAAGGAAGTGTTAAACTGATGAAGAGAAGATCTCCTTTTGTGATGTGTCTGTATAGTTTAGAGAGAAAAGATAAAATTGGGGATTTATGTAACTATTTTGAATTGTTGAAATTTTAAGTAATAATGATAAATTAAAGTGTGTTATTATGTAATTTATTCATAATTAATACCTTTCATTTGGCGATATTAGTAATACATAGAATTTAATGCGATAAATATATGCAAAGATAAAAATATCCCTCAAATCCTTTTACAAATTTTATTTATTTTCTTGATTTTATGTTTTATATTTGTACTAATAAATTTATTTAAATAAATTAACTTACAACTTTTATTATTTAGAGAGAGTTATCTATTACTGAATAAAATCCAATACCAATCAATACAACATTATTTGAAATGTGAGTTTTTAATATTTACTAATTGAAAAGGCAAATATATGATCACATGATGTTTGTGATCTTAATTGAATGCATTTTTGTTGATATATATGTGATTTTCTAATTATTTGTACTTTGCATAATTTATGAAATTACATACATATCACAGCTACAACTTGCAATTTTTATGTGTAAACGTAGATGGTTTATTCAATTTTACTATTGTTATCGACTTTTTAATTTTAAAAATAGATGGTCTATCTCTTTTAATTGAAATTGATGTTTTATGAGTGAAATAATTTATTAAGATGACAATTATTTACCCTCAAATAATTTTAGTGAAAATATCACAGAATTCATTTTTAAGGATGAATAATAAAATTTTGCAAAGAAAATTGTAACGTCCCTCGGACTACCTCTAAACGTCACACGATGCTTAGATTTATAATTAAGTAGCTCGAGGTAACTTGGGGTATCTGACACAATACTAAATTCATATTCTAAATATTTTACGTAATAAACGAAAGCTGAAAATTTATAAGTCTGAACTAAAATAGATAAAACAAATCCCAATAATGTCAACATCAACTGAAAACCATCCAAGAAGGACTAATGAACTGAAAGCAATTACTAAGTTTAGACAAGCCTCTAAACATATTGAAAAGTCACTGGGACAAACCCCCAGCTGACCCGAAATCATAAAGTCTAAAATGAACATAAAATCGGACTATTGAAAACCATAATCATAATCTAAGTCCTTGAAATATGAGGATTCACCAACTGATAGAAGTAGGTAAAAGTGACAGTGGCTAATTGGGATGCTGAGGACGAACACCAAAACCTACATCATGATAAGATGCAAAGCACAAAAAGTATGTGGTCAGTACTTATGAAATAAACAAAATATTGGAGAAAGAGCTGGATAAATATTACTTCTTTTATCCCAATTTATGTGGCACACAAAACATTTGAAAAGTAAATCAAATTTTTTTTGTGATTTTTAAATATTTTAATGTATTAATTATTAATTTATAATACTTTTACATAATTTTCGGATACTATGTTATTCTTTTTATCCCAATTTATGTGACGTTGATGGAATATTTGAGAAAGTCAATCAAATTTGTTATATAATATTTATATATTTTAAGTTGCTAATTATTATGATTTATACGACTTTCTATGTAATTTTTTAATTTATATGACACTGATAGAATTTTAAAAGTCAAACCAATTTCTTATACAACTTTCAAATATTTAAATTCGTTAATTATTATGATTTATACTACTTTTTACGATATTTTAAAATGATATATAATTTTCTGTATTCCAATTTATGTTGCACTGATAGAATTTTGAGTCAATCAAAATATTTTATGTCTTAAAATCATTTAAATTGTTATTTATATAATTTATAATATTTTTTATGAAATCTTTAAATATATAACAGATTTAAAAAATTAAATTGAAATGAAAATTATGAAATTATAAAAATACCCCCGACCAGAAATAAGCAACTGAAAGCAAGCATGACAACTGCCAGTTGCCTGCTCACTGACGTTTCTATATAGTATTAGACGCAGTTGAGCACGACCCAACAAATAATTTAGGCTATCTTTTACATGTGTTTGGATTAAGATTATGAAAGATGGACAAATAAAAAATTATGAATTTACTAAATAAATGACATCTGAAAAATAACATTTTGAGAAGCTAATAAGACACTAATATTCATGATTAATTACAATCAGAAAGAAACAAACACTAAATATTAAGCTGAAAAATAATAGATAATAAGTAATAATACATAGTTTTAAGTCATCGACAGACTCCTAAACTTGTTCGGAGATTTCACTTGAACACCTCAACTCATCCTTGTATTTATTTAATATTTCTGCCCCCCTGAATTTGAATCACTTAAACATTTTTTTGACAATCAGCTAAAAATATAAAATGGGTGTGATACACTCGTCGTGACATGACAATTTGATGAATTAAATAGTGACATGTGTCGTGTGGGTCTAAAAAATTATTTTAAAATGTATTCATAGCAACATAAAAAAAATTTGTTTTTAATTTTTTTTAAAAAATGCTAAGCCTTGTTTTTTTTAGACATTGTCTTGTTCGCCTCAAACTACTATTTATAAGTTTAATTTTTTTTTCAAAAAAACAACTCCCACCCCACCCCACGCCTTCCTGGCAACATTCTTTATCTTCTTCTCCATTTTTACTTCATCTTCTTCCCCATGTTAGATATCCTCCCATTTTTTCTTATTTTTTTCTCTTCTTTTTGAATTTATTTTATTCTTAATTCTTAATTTGATTTATGCTCTGATTTGATTTGGTAAAAGAGCCGGAGAAGGAAGAAAAAGCTATGGTGGTAGAAAATCACCAGAACCACTGTAACCATAAATTCAACCATCCAGTTGTTATATTCTTTTTCTACTTCTTTGGTGGTGTTAGAGCTGTCAAAATGGGCCTGGCCCATGAGGCTGCCCCAACCCAACCCTTTAATTTAGTGGGGTTGGGTTATTTTTTTTTTGATCCTTTTAGCAACGAGACTTATAAGCCCAGCCCCACTTGACCCGTCAGCCTCAGAGGCCTACCTGTGGGCTGCAAATTTAAAAATAATTATAATATATTTTAAATTAATTTTTTATTTATCAAATTTTAAAGTATTCACTGACCATTGTCCATGTCCAATTACAAGGCCTAACCGGCAAACGCAAGAAGTCAAGCCCAACCCATTACCTAAGTATCCAACTTATATAGTTAGTTACCCTACATTCTAGAAAGCTGAACGTGCATACTACATATAAATATAATAACATATACTCCACTTACATAGTTACATAAGCTGATAAACATTAGAGAATTAGGGGTTACACTTTACAATTATATCATTTCTTTTCTTTAAGTTCACCGGTTTCATAGTTGCGACTTGCGATGGCTGTGCAGTTTCACCAAATTCACGACGGCTGACAACTCTCCAAATGAATATAGGTAACAATCTGAAAAAATTATCTTCCCCATCTCTTAGTTAATCATAATTTTTTTCTATTTTGGGAGTTTGATGACATTTTTTAATTTTGGAATCTGATTTTGACATTGAACTGGCCTCTCCGAGGATCTACTCGCGATGATCATTCGCGTCGGTACCATAAACTGACCTCTCTGAACCCAAATTTGATCGATTTGGGTACCAATGATTTGGGTACTGCCATACCGAGGATTTGGGGGTTTCAATTTTGTTTTTTTTTCTCATGCAATGGCATTTTTAAAATCTTGTATTACTTGTTACTTCTTATTTAATTTTTCATTACTTGTATTACTTGTTACTTCTTATTTACTTTTTCATTACTTGTATTACTTGTAAAATTTCTTATTGATATGTGTTTCTATGTTTAGAAACTATATTTTTTAGTTCAAATTTGAAATTTTGAATTTTTCAGTTCATTTTCAATTTTAGAAGTCTAAAATTATCTTTTGAAATATTTATCTTATTACAGGAGAATCAATGGAGGATGTTGCTGAACATAGTGCACATCAGAATAATTTAGAGGTAAATGAATTTGAAGAACTTGAGAAGAAGAAAAATAAAGAAATTAAAATCAGATGTTTGGACATATATAAAAAAGATTGGTAGAGGTGATGATGGAGTGAAAATGGCAGAATGCAGTATACAAGGTTCGTTCTACTCCGGTACCAAATGGTAAGAATTATAGAATATCACATTTAAAATGACACATACCTAAATGCAAAAAGCTCAAATACCATGTTTTGGGTCAAATGTATATGGATCATCAAGGTAACATACAGTCGAGAAAAATAGATCAAATGATTTCACGTGAAAAGCTTGTTGAAGCTATTATTGAGCATGATTTGCCGTATTCTTTTGTTGAATATAAAAAAATTAGAGCTTGGCTAGATTATGTAAATCCAAAAGTAATAATGCCGTCAAGAAACACTTCTATTATGGATGTTCAAAAAGTGCATTTCAAAGAGAAAGAAAAGTTAAAACAAGCCTTGGCCAAGATTCCTAATCGGGTTTGCTTAACTTCTGATTGCTGGATAATAGGTACGTCTGAGGGTTATCTTTGTCTAACTGCTTAATATTTTGATGATAATTGAAAGTTAGTTTCTAAAATTTTAAACTTTTGTCGTATGATTCCTCCTCATACTGTAGTTGAATTGGTTGCAACCATATATGATTGTTTGAAGAAATGGGGAATTGATATGAAGGTTTTCTCTATCACTTTGGATAACGCCACTAATAATGATAGCCTGCAAACTATTTTAAAAGGACATCTTGACTTGCAAAAGAGTTTATTATGTGATGATGAGTTTTTTCATGTGCATTGTTCTCCTCATATTCTTAATTTGATTGTCCAAGAAGGTTTAAAAGCAACTACTGTTGCCTTGTTTAGAATTAGAGAAAATGTGAAGTATGTAAAAGGATCTGATGGTAGAATGAGAACATTTGAACAATGTGTTAAGCAAGTAGGGATTAGTACAAAATTGGGTTTACGTTTGGATGTGACAATCAGATGGAACTCAACGTACTTGATGCTTGAGAGTGCACTACAATATGAAAAAGTTTTTTCTAGTCTACAATTGATTGATAGAAATTACTCTGAATTCTTGGGACCTTTTTAAAATAACCACTCCGATTTCTGATTCAAGTTATCCGACTTTCAATTTGTACTTTATACAGGTTTGAAAAATTGAATGCTTGTTGAAAGAGAATTTAAGTAGTTTTGATGAAGTTATTAAGGTAATGGCTGCAAGGATGTTCAAAAAGTTTCAGAAATATTGGAATAGATTTAGTCTAGTGCTCTCATTTGGAGCTATTCTTGATCCTCGCTTGAAGACACAATTTTTAGAATTTTGTTTCTTAAAGGTGGATGCTTCTTCGGTAAAAGAAAACGTTGCAACTATTGAGAAAAAATGCACAAGCTCTATGAACAATATAAAAATAATCAAAATGGGTCAGGACTAGCTATTATTGTTCAATGTAAACCAGTTGAAGAAGAAAGTCAAACCAAACAAAAGAAGTCCACTTTATTTGCTGTAAGTATCAATTTCTTTTTCTTGTATCTATTCTTTTTCTTTTTATCTATTCTTTTTCTGAAAACTTATATAATGTATAGTACATATAAGATGAATCACTTTTAGATCCCCGGGCTCATTATCATATATTTTACAGTTTTGCTATTCTGTTTATATCAAACTTAGTTTTGCTATTCTGTTTTAGTTTTGGTTGCCGGCAATTAGTTTGAAAATGTTGATATAAGGAAGTTAGTTTCTAAGTTTCAACCATATATGATTGTTTGAAAATGCCGTCAATTAGTTTTATTATTCTATTTATATCAAACTTAGAAAAATTATTTGCAGTTTTTCTTTTTTACATCTTTGTTAATTCCATTGTTATTATATTTTATGTTTAAATTAATAGGAGTTTAAAGTGTTTGAGAATACATCTGTTTGCATTGCTGGAAAGTCAGAATTGACTCTTTATTTAGAGGAACAAAAGATTGATTATGAATCTTTTCAAGAGATGGATGTTATCAAGTATTGGAAGGATAATGAAAAAAAAATATCCTAATCTTTTTGTGATGGCACGTGATGTATTGAATATTTCAATTACTTCAGTAGCATCGGAATCGGCATTTAGTATTGGTGGTCGTATTGTTATCAAGTATAGAAGTTGTATCCATCATGAAAATGTCCAAACTCTTGTTACTACAAGAAATTGATTGCATGAATTTACCCAATCTAATACAGGTAATATTTTCTATTTTTCTTAAAGTATCTATTAATGGTTATATAACTAATATCTTGTTTGATGTGAATTATTTATGGTTATATAACTAATATCTTGTTTGATGTGAATTATCTATAGATGAAGATGAACTTCTTAAGGAAACTATGTCAAATGTTGATTCAAATATGATTGATGGTACAAGTGCAAGTGAAAGTGGAGTTGGTAAGCTTTAATTGATTGGTTTAGTAATATTTAAAATTTAGATTTATTTTGTAGCTGGGCAATATTTTAGTCCAGGTAAGACTTATAAGTTTTTGAATTTAATTTTTGTTCATCTTTTGGTGGTTGACATTTTTTTTTTGGAATGAGATGACTCTGAATCTCTTATTAATATTGTTTTTGAATTGATCTTTCTAATCACGTTATTCGTACTATTAGAACATGCAATAAAGTGATCTTTAAATGGGCTATATATTTTTGTTTATTATGTTTTACAGTTTTAGGTTATTTTTATTTTTTAAAAGGGTTAACCCGTCCTAACCCGTGGCCCGTTTAGGGCTGGACTGGGCTGCATTTTCAATGGCCCTTTAGTTAAAAGGGTCAGCCCGTCCTAGCCTGTTTATCTCTCTAGCCCGTTAGGGTTGGGTTGGGCCAGCCCGTATTGACAGCTCTAGGTGGTGCATTTTAAAAGTTCAAATTCTTTAACAATTTTAAAGAAAATAACTTCAAATTCGTATTAATCGTGCCAAAAAAAATGGTGTTTCACGGTTTTTTTTAATCCAATTTGATCATTTTGTTTTATGAATCCTTCGACAACCTAAACGATAATCGTTGTCAGTCAATTTTTATAATTTTTCTGCTTTGATTGATGAACTTTGTTTAATTGGTGCTTTTTCGGTGAAAATAACGACTTGAGATTTTAATTTTGGGGTTTTGGCATTGAGGAAGCGAGGAATTGAGAAAGACAGCGAGAGGATCTTAATTCTTTTTAATTATATATTCATGTTTGACTTTATTATTTTGTTGACATGTCACTTTTCAATTGACCTTGTAAATAAATTTTTTTGGCTTCACGCGCATCTGAGATGTGTATTACACTTGTTGTGCCACATCAGCAAAAAGTGTTTCATAGGTACAAGTTTTGAACAATATAAGTGTTCAATAGGTACAAGGCTGATTTGAAGTATTTAAGTGAAATCTTCGAACAAGTTTAGGGGTCTGTCGATAACTTAAGCCTAATAAATATTGTTATGAAATATTATCTATATCTTTAATCTCTGATCTCTATCTCTAATCTCTATCTCTAATATATTAAAAGTGTGAAGGGCGTTAGAAATATTGTTTGAACTTTTTCCCCTTCATTAAAAATCTTTGCTTTAGATAAAATCGTCTTTTGACTATTTTCCTCCAAAATTTAACTATAGTAAATATATTAACAACTAAATAGATTTTTTTTTCTTATTATAGTTAATCCTAAATTTATGATAATCTTTTTTAATGAAAAAATATTTTTCATCAAAGAAAAATAATTCTAATTATGATTAAAAAACTAAGCAAATCCTGACATAAAAGAACAAAAAATTAAGGATTTTCTACACCAAAATTTTATTACAATAAATTAAATTATTAGTTAATTTTAAAGTCATCATTATTTTTGTAAAAAGTTTTAAAAAAAAATATTTGTGTTTCCTTATTACCCATTATGCAGCAATTATAGTTAAATCTAAATTCTTTTAACCAAAAAAAATAATCTAAACTCTTTCTTATTAGTTAACTAGTTAAGTATAACCACCAGAGTTAGCATAGTGGTTTAGCGCTATGTCCCTTAAGCAAGAGGTCGGGGGGTCGATCCCCGCCTCTGGCAAATGGAGCAAGTTCCCTACCGTAAAATGCGCGGACTGAGGAATGGAGGATTAGTCTCATGGCTGCCGGTTGTGGGGATACCTTGGAAAACAAAAAAAAAAACTAGTTAAGAGTAGCCGTGTTGTGCACGGGACCAACATTAAAAAATGTTATCTGTGGTAAATGACTATAATTAATAAAATAAATAAATTAAAAATTAAGCGATAAATTGTATGTGAAATTTTTAAATTGAACGTTATTGGGACACACCACTTATAATTTATTCTTAGAAAGTAAACATAATTTTACTAATTTATTCTTAATAAATATCTTGAAAAAGATATCTCTTTAATGATGTTTTGATTATATTTCCTCGATTTCGTTTTACTTGATCCTTTTATTAAAAATAGTTGGTTCAATTTATTTGCTCAATTTATGAAATCAAAAGAAGTTTATCATTTTATCTAATACTATTTCTATCATTAAATGACCATATAAAGTATCTATTATCAAATGTAGACATCTAAAGCATATTTAATAAACTTAATTTAATAATGTAAAGTTCTCATAAATATTTGTATCACTTATTATTTTAAAATAAATTGAGTATAAACAAATAAAAGTGGATGGAGATAGTGTTCTCTTCATGTTTTTTAATTGCTCCATTTTTATTTTTAGAGTTAAACCATAGAAATTTTAATTTGAGATTTATTTTTTAATCAAATTGAAAAAAGGAAAATTATAATTTACAATATTTTTTAAGTATTTTTTAAATATCTAAATTTTAATTTTAAATAAAATAAACTAATCTAATTTAATCTAGATTTGAAACTTAATCAGATTAATTCATGAAAAAAATGAGAAAAACAATTAAAATAAAATGACGGGAGTATGAAATCTCTCTCTATATAAAAGAGGATTAGAGGCATGCTAATGTGGCATGCTTATAAGGTCAAGATTAAATTTTATCGCTTTTTCTTACTTTTTGAGTTTTTTCTCCTTTTAATTTATTCTTTATAATTTTTTAATAAATTCATTTACTGTTACATAAATCCATTAATTGTGCTTACTATTACCAAGCGCACAATTTCATTTAACATAAAAAACCGTCGATCTTCCTCCTCCCTCACAAACTACATTAGGGGTTTTGATGGGGGGGTATAGTGGTGGATGAGTTGGTGGAGGCGGAGGTGGAAGGTTTAGTTCATAAGTGTCTGCAGATTAACAATTGTTCAAGTCACTTAAAAGTTCTTAAAATTGAAGCTTTTTGCAGTTCTTTTTCTTCTTATTTTTGTGATTTCTGATATGTTTTGGCTATGAAATTTCGATTTTTGGAGCATTTTTGCTGCGATTATTGCTTGGCAAGCGGTGTTTTTATGTTTTCCTGATGATTTTTGGTTTTCACAGAGATTGTTAGTACAAAAAAATGTCATGATTTGTAAAAGATGTGTTTGGATATGCTTCCAAAATGGACTAGCTCTTCTACCCTTTTCCACTTAATAAGCTATTTTTGTCTTCATTGGATTCGAAATTGTGATTGCGCCTAATGTACACTTAACGGGTTACACTCTTACCACTAGACCAAAGCCTTGGGGCTAGCGTTTTGTTCTAGTGGTACTTTTCTTATTTGTGGATCTAATTCTTGGTCCCTCTCCTATACAGGACTTGTTTATTATTGGAGCTAGCAGCAAGCCAGATCTTATTGATCCTACTCTTTTAAGGCCATGGAAATTTGATAAGCCCCTTTATGTTGGCATTAATTGAGCAGAGAGAGGTATTCTTGTATTGTGACCCTCTCCGGTACTTATCTTTGTATTCTCCACTTGATTTCTCAAATTTTCTATAATTATTAGGGTCCTTAAACCACTTGCATGGAAATTTAAATTGAAAGAAGATATATCCTTACTCTCAATAGCAAAAAGGTGTCCTCTGAACTTCACGGGAGCTGACATATATGCGCTATTTGTTGATGCTTGGTTTCATGCTACGAAGCGCAAGGTGTGTGTTTGCACCGCATTTTCTAATTTTCAAATACTTTACTTATAGTGTTGGTGCAATAGGTAACAAAGAGTAACTTCACAATTCTTAACAACCAACGGTATCTCAATTTTATCAAACATATGTAAAGTCTTTTGTGCATCATCGTCATATCTGTTTCTTGAAAAATATTGAGCAATTTAATAATTTTACTGTAGGCATTAGCTTCAGATTCAGATTCACCAAGCCCAGATGATCAGGATGACTCAATTGTCGTGGAATACGAGGATTTTTTAAAGGTAAGATGTAGCCACTAATGAAATGTTTTGAGGTTTCTCTATGGGTGGACAGAGTTGTATTCAGAATTAACGCACGGGAGTTAACTTTCTGAGGGCTAACATTTTTCTATTAAATAACGTCTAATATTTCACTATTCTTTTGTATGCAAAAAAACATTCTATATTTGTTTAAGTATGCTACTCCTACGAGTTATTGATTATTTGGTGTTGTTGTTGGTGGTGGTGTTGCTGTTGGTATTTTCTGGAAACCAAAATGAAAGGTTTGGTAGAGTAATTTTGTGCTCTTTAATATAGCTAACAATTATGATTGAGCTTCATTCTGACTCTTATGATTTTTCGCATTCTTCTTCTTCTAACTTATTAGTGATTTTTAGTTGGGTAAGTCTATCGTATAGTTGCTAATCTTTCCTCTTTTCTTTCTTTACATGAACTTTTCAAAACGAGTCCAATTGGACACACCTATCGCTCGCATTTCGATCCTCTTTAAGTCAAGCCTCTACAAGTTCAAGATGGACTAAACTCATGAAGAAACAAGGCTGTATCCAAAAGATATACGGAGTATATACATGATATACAGGTGGTGGAAGCTGATTTACAAGTTCAATATGCAGAGACGATATACAAACGGTATACAACTGAAAAAGGGTACATATAAATAGGCCCAAAAGCTAGACAGAATTGACAATGGGCTAAAAAAAGGGCCCAAATCTCATCTTTTCCCCTTATTTGCTTGTATTTACTTGATTATTACCAAGTACTTTAATTTAATCTAGATAAATTCTCGGGGAGCAAGTTTACCTTAAAGTTATTGATTTTATTTTAGGTATTTAATATTAATTTGCTTATAAAACAATTTGAGAATTTATTTATATCCTTTCATAGTTATTATTGACCCAAAATTCAAGTTTAAGAAGATGGGTTAACTATTTAGCCCAAAGTTTCAATTTGGATAAATTTATTAAAGTGAGAATTATTGAAACTTTGATGCTTATTTATTTTATTACTTAGAATATTTTTGAATGAATTCAAGATTCTTAAAATAAGATTTTTTCAAGTAACTTAATAAAAAAATTTCAAATTAGCCAAATAAATTTAATATGCTGGAAACCACTTTTTATTGATTTTCGAAAGTGCGTAACACCTTTCGAATTTACTTGAATCTTACCTAGACCCTAGTTATTTTTAAAAGTTTTCTTTTAAAATCACCTTTTTAATTTCTTAATATTCCTAAAATTAAGTGGCTACTCTAAGTTATTTTTTTTTCCAAATAAAATCAAATTGACTTCTTTCTTCTCTTTTCTCCACGAAGCTATGGAACATTTTTGACTAGTTTCGAAAACGGATCATAACAATGATTTACTACTCATTTTAATGAAGAAATATGTTGATTTCCTCTATTATTGTGGCATGTGTATACCACAGTATTAACAATGATCTACTAGCTATTCAAACGAAAATATATGTTGATTTCTTTAAGTATTTTTTTGCATGTGTGTATGTCATGAAAAAAACAACTGCTCTTTTTGACTATAATTGAGCATTAGGAGTTGCAAAATTGCATAATCAAGAATTGCAAAGATGGACGAGCATGATGGGTTATTTGAATTTTTTTGTTGAAGCAGACCAGAAAGAATGGTTGCTATGATTGACCAGCTCCAAATCCGTGACAACTTAAGGATGTATAATTCACTGGTGGAGAGCTGTTTCGCAGACTGCGTAGACAATTCAATAAACCTGCATTCGATGCATGTTGGTTTGAGGTTCGTGGAGCATAACCAAGGTGTAGCCGCACAAGATCAAAAGGATTCTATTATATCCACATAGACCAACTCTTCCATTCCCAGAAATATATATAAAGAATTTCTTCACAAGTAAAAGAAACAGGAGTTTCTAAGCCTTTACTCCATCCGTTTCATTTTATGTGTCATCATTTTCTTTTTGATCCGTCCTAAAAGAAATGTCATCTGAAGCCGAAATGAACTTTTAGTGAACTTGAATTTAGTCTTATGGCTATATTGAAGGGCACTTGCCATTAAAGTTAGATTCATATATATGACTTCTGACCACATTTGAGCTGATCATAATGGGATCAATAAATGTAGCAGTTTAATTTTAATTTATCATGAATAGTAATTTATTTTACAATAAACACTTTTATTTATGTGTATATTTAAATATGTTTCAATGTGTATTGGTCTTTAAATTAAAGGGCTACATATATTATCAAAATAGTATCAAATTTGCAAGATTTTCTAACACTAGCTTACAAATTTTTAATTTTTCGTATGTTTTGATTTTTATTTTATAGCAGTATCTACCATTTAAATTTATTATTTGCAATACAAATTTTATGTTGTATTTTGAAGCAAACGTGTATAATTTGCCATATAAAATTTTATTTTGGAATAAACGTGCAATGCAAATTTTCAGAAACTATCATATATAAAAGCAAAACTAAAAGCACCAGAACAAGTCAAGTGACGGCATAAAAACAAGTCACTTGGAAATTTCAAGACAAAGAAAAGTTTTGTAATAAAGTTTCAATTAGAAGATTAGAAATATTGGAATTTGAAAATACATTATCTTTAAAAGAAAAATAAACCATAAGAATAAAAATAGAAATTGAGTTCCAGATGATCTCTTATTATTTCATAGTGGTCATGATGATGATGATGATGATGATGTTATTTTTGTCGTCGTCGTCATCATCGTTGTTGTTGTTAATCTTCTCCTGTTCTTATTTTTCTTCTTCTTCTTCTTGGTTTTATTGATCGTTAACTTTATTTGTTAATTAATATATTTATTGCATTCTTCATATTTTTTATGTTTTAGAAACTTTATTTTTGATTTAATATTTTTATATGCAGATGATAATCATTTAATAGGTATCTTTTTGTATTATGACCAAACCCAAATTCAAGTAAGTAATATTTTTCGTTCTGATTTTATTCTTTGATTTTGCTAAAATAAATATGCTTGATTATGTAAATCAAAATTTTCTACTGAAAATTATAGTGAGATTGACCCATCGACCGTCCCTTAAACTTGGCACGATCTTTCACTTTGGCACCTCAAGTGGACGTTGTTCACTTTTGGCACTTCAAGTAGCCATAAAGTGTGTCACTTTGATACCTTTTGATGATCCAGAAAAATCGTGTGCTACATGCGTTGAAAGCGCGTTTGAGAGACATTTTCATAATTTTTGAGGAATATTTCATAATTTTTTCATCTTTAAATTTTTTTAAATTATTAAAAATGTCTATTGCCAAATCATCGACAATTGGTCCAATGGATTAATGACACATATTTTATTGACCAAATAATTACAAAAAAATCCCCCACATTGTCTTCTCCACACAACTTTTTTTTAGCTTAACCTCCATTATAGAGATAAAATCAACACTCAAAATAAATTTCACTCCATTAACAAAATACTCACTCCATTAATATGCCTACAAAAATAATACTCACTATGAACATCAAATAATACTCCTTCCATTAATCAACGAAACACACCCTCTAATCCTAATTCTCGACCATTACACCATAAACACACTAACAACAACCCAATGACATTAACAAAGGTTTTTGGCATTCTCTATGGATTTCGACAGAGATTTTTGCAAAAGAAAAGTCTGGGACCAGAGTCGATTCCGGTGGATTCTTGCCGGAATTCTCGCTGTCTCTCCCTCTATTCTGTTGTTCTCTCTCTCCGGTGTGCGAGTAAATTCAGAGGCTGTGGTGTTAGAGTTAGAGTTATAGAATTAGAATTAGATTTAAAGTTAAAAAATTACCTACGAAAATATTAAATTAATTATGCGAAGACCATTTAAAAACAGAGAAGCTTTTAGAAAAATTAAAAAATCATTAATTAGTAATTATTCAGAATATATAAGTCTAAATAAAACAAAAGAAAATCCACAAAAACTAGCCTATTTAATTACATTAATATCTAGTATTGAATCAAAATTAATAACACATTTAAAATCTAGAAGAATGAAATATATACTGCCTAATTATAATAAAATTAGATTTAGATATCCACCAAGATATTATAAATATAATTTAAAATGAATAAAATACAACAATATAAAGAATTAAAACAAATTATCTCTGAAAAACGTAAAGAATTAAAAATAAGAATAGAAAGACTAAATTATAATATATTTGCCGGAGTTAGTAAAAATTCAATAAATACACAAAAAGATGAAATATCAAAATTAGAATCACAAATAGATAGCTTAGAATATATATATCAACATGAACTATTCACAATAAAATGAATAAAGAAGAATTTATAATAGATGAAAAAATATATGAAAATTACGAAGGATCAAAAATAAAAATAGTATTTTCTAATCTAGGACGAAGATATAAGAAAATAGGTGAACATTTATATCTAATGTTAGAAAAAGAAGAATTAAAATTAGAAGATAAATTAACAGCAATGGTAAGAATAGAAAAAGAAAATGAAGAGATAGATAGGAAAAAAGAAATAGAAAAAATAAAACAACAAACTACGGAAGAAATACGAAAAATAGAAGAAACCAAAAATAGTAGAATTGCTGAATTAGAAAAAGAATTACAAATGTTAAAAGAACTGTATGAACAAAGACAGAAAGAAAAAGAAGAAAAAGATAGAGAACAAAAATTACTAAATGAGATAAATCAATTTAAGGAAAAATTAGAAATAAAAAATGAAGAGTTAGAAATAAATAATATAGATATTGAAGAAACAGATAATTATGAGTCCGAAGATAGCGAAACATACACAGAAATATTAACAAATACAAAAAATTTAGAAATCAATGAAGAACAAAATATTAATGAGGAAAACTTAGAAAATACCCAAACAGAAATAAATACTCTTGATACAAAAGAAAATGAAAATATAATACCTAAAACAACAGAAATAAGGAAACCTATATATTATAAGAATAAGTTTAAAAAATATAATGAATATGATAAATGGATACCAAAACAAATAATGAATAAAAATTATAACTTTTTAGATCTAGACTGTGTAATAGATACAGAAAAAACAATACAATTATGGACAGGATATATGACAAAACAATTATTAGATAATAATATAAATATAATAGATGCACCAGAATATATAGAAAAAACATTAATAGGATCAGTAAAATTATGGTTTGCAAATCTAACCGAAAATAGCAAAAAAGTATTAAGAACTAGTAAACCTATAGAAGGAACATCATCGACGACAACTAAACTAACACCTATAGAATTATTGAAAAAATATGAAACAGCTATAAAAGATGAATTTGGTAGCACGACAACAATCGAAGAAGAACAAAATGAAGAAAAAGATACAAATAGAAATTTAATGTTAAAATTAGCAATATGTAATATGTGCTATATAGATGAATATACTTGCGCATTTAAAGAATATTATTACAAAGGAGCATATAGTATAGAAGAAAGTAAAGAAATAAGAAAATTATATTTTAATAAATTACCTGAACCATTTAGTTCGAAAATAATAAAAAGTTGGGAAGAAGCAAAAATAGTAGATACGTTAGGAGCAAGAATAAAATATTTACAACAATGGTATAGAAACTTATGTGAAAAGTATAGAGAAGAATTAAAAATGGAAAAAACATTAATAAGAAATTTAGCTTGTTGCAAAAATAAAATAGCACCCCAATTTGGATGCGAAGAAAGATATTATAAGAAAAGAAAAAGACATAAGAAATATAAGAAATATAAAAAATCAAAATATAAATATAAAAAACCAAGAAAAAGATACTATGTAAAAAATTATAAACATAAAAGACCATATAGAAAAAAGAAATCTATAAAAGAATGTACTTGTTATAATTGTGGAAAGTTAGGACATTTAGCTAGAGATTGTAAATTACCTAAAAATCCAAAAAATAAACAAATATCAGAAATAAAAATAGAAAATATCGAATACATGCAGATAGATTATATAGATTATGAATTAGAAAGTGAAGATAGTATATATGAGATTTCAGAAAATGAAACAGATAATGAACTAGATAGCGAAATAGATGAATCAAATGACTGAAGAAGATATAAAAATAATAACAAAGGAAGAATATTTAAATGATGAAGGAACGGAACAAAAAATAATATTTGACAGTAATATATTTGATGAAATAAAAGGAAAAGAATTAGATTTAAGTGTAGACAAAATATTTAAAATACCAACAATAAAAAATATTTTTACTAGGAAAAAGGATGAATATTACGTAGTATGCCAAAAAGAACATGTAATAGATTGCAGATATGCAAAAGGAAAAGCTAGTATACCACTAGTAACAAAAAGAATAATTAATAAAGAAATAAATGATATAAAAAGTAAAGGAGATCCAATAAAATATGTACACCTTGGAGGTACAGAGATATTAATAAAAGCATGTTTTAGAGAAGGAATAGATACACCAATAGAATTATATTTAGCAGACGATAGAATTATAAAACCTATAGAAAAAAGCATAATAACTGCCGTAAAAGGAAATCTAATATACCAAAAATTTAAATTTATAATAAGTGCGAATTATTCAGTAGCAGTAACAGATAGGAATATAGATAAATCATTAGTATTATATTGGAAAATATCAGGAATAGAACTAACCCCAGGAAGTAAAATATTTACAGCAAGATGTAAAAACCTATATGTATTAACAACAAAACATAAAATAACAGGAAAAAATAAAATTAACAAAATACAAATAGAAAGCCCATTTGAACAAATAGTAAAAACAATAGATTATAATGATTATACTTATAGAGACATAGATACAGAAGAAAATTTAGAAATAGTAAATGATAGAATAAGTACAACGAAAAGAATAGCTAATGAAAAGCCAGAGTCATCAAGCTCATCAAAAAGAACAAGTTATGAAACAAACTCAATAAGTAATTTAAACCAATATTACATAACAGGAAAAATAAATGAAAAAGAATATTTAATACTTTTGAATACAGGACAAGAAGAAAATTATATAGCAAAATATCTAGTAAAAAATGAAGAAATAAAAACCGATAATAATATATGCCCAGACTTACCAAGAAGTTTAATAAATAATAAAAATCTAGCAGAAAAAGAATTAATATTAGGAGTTAGAAAAATAAAAATAGAATTCGAAGTAAAGGAAGAAATGCAAAAAGCAGATATAATATTAGGAATAAAATGGTTGGAACAAGTAAAACCATATAATATAGAACATACACAATTAACCTTAACATATAACCAAGAAAAGTTATTCTTAAAAAGAGCCTTAACATGAAATGAAGATACATGTATTAATGAAGATAGTAGTAGAAGGATATTACAGTAGATATTATACGCCTATGATAGATACAGGAGCAGAAGCTAATTTATGTAGATATAATTGCTTACCAGAAAGCAAATGGGACAAACTAAAAACACCAATAATAGTTAAAGGATTTAATAATGAAGGAAGCTTAATTACTTATAAAGCTAGAAATGTAAAAATACAAGTATGGGATAAGATATTAACAATAGAAGAAATTTATAACTATGAATTAACATCAAAAGATATACTTTTAGGAATGCCATTTTTAGATAAATTATACCCACATATAATAACTAAAACAGACTGGTGGTTTACAACACCATGCAAACAAAAAGTAAGAGCAAAAAGAGTTAATAATAAAATAAGAAAGAAAACCGATTGGATAAAAGGAAGTGAAAAAATTACACAAAAGTTAGAAAATATAAACAATACTGAAGATACTGTAGAACTAGTAGTATTTTCGATAAATAAAACAGAAATAACTATATTTTCAATTAATAAAATAGAAATAATCCAGAAAAAATTAGAACAATTATATAGTGAAGATCCATTAAAAGGATGGGAAAAACACAAAACTACTATAAAAATTGAATTAATAGATAAGAATAGCATAATAACACAAAAACCATTAACATATAATTTTGATGATTTAAAAGAATTTAAAATGCACATAGATGAATTATTAGAAAAACAATATATACAAAAAAGTAATAGTAAACATAACAGTCTAGCATTTATAGTAAATAAACATAGTGAACAAAAAAGAGGAAAAAGTAGGATGGTTATTGACTATAGAAATTTAAATGCAAAAACTATAACATATAATTATCCGATACCAAATAAGATATTAAAAATAAGACAAATCCAAGGATATAATTATTTTAGCAAATTTGATTGTAAATCAGGATTTTACCATCTAAAGCTAGAAGAAGAATCTAAAGAATTAACTGCATTTACGGTACCACAAGGATTTTATGAATGGAATGTGTTACCATTTGGATATAAAAATGCACCAGGTAGATATCAACATTTTATGGATAATTATTTTAAACAATTATCTAATTGTATAGTATATATAGATGATATATTATTATATACAAAAACCAAAGAAGAACATTTAAAATTATTAGAACAGTTCACAGATATAATAGAAAAATCAGGAATAAGTCTAAGCAAAAAGAAAGCTGAAATTATGAAAAACCAGATAGAATTCTTAGGAATACAAATAGATAAAAGTGGAGTAAAAATGCAACAACATATAGTACAAAAAATAATAAATTCGAAAGAAGAATTAGATACAAAAAAGAAATTACAATCATTTTTAGGATTAGTAAACCAAGTAAGAGAATATATTCCAAAATTAGCAGAAACCTTAAAATCACTGCAGAAAAAATTAAAAAAGGATATAGAATATAATTATGATGAAAAAGATAAAAAACAAGTTCAAAAAATTAAATTACTTTGTAGAGAATTACCTAAATTACAATTTCCAGACGAAAATAAAAAATTTATATATATAGTAGAAGCAGATGCAAGTGAATATAGTTACGGAGGAGTACTGAAATATCGATATGAAGCAGAAAAAATAGAACATCATTGTAGATATTACTCAGGTACGTTCAACGAAACAGAAATAAAATGGGAAATAAATAGAAAAGAGTTATGTTCATTATATAAGTGTTTATTATCATTTGAGCCATATATTGTATATAACAAATTTATTGTACGAACAGATAATACACAGGTACGCTGGTGGCTAACAAAGAAAATACAAAACTCAGTTACAACAAAAGAGATTCGAAGACTAGTTTTAAATATATTAAATTTCACATTTACAATTGAAGTTATCAGTACTAACAAAAATGTTATTGCAGATTACATATCAAGACAAAGCTACACAGACTGAAATAGTAGAGGAAGATACTCTAGAAAAAATACTTAACACCCTAACTACGCTTTCAATGAAAGTGGACAGTATGGGTAATGAGATAGAAAAGCTAAAGACTAATGAAGGTAAACTGAAGTCTATAGCTACAAATCAGCTAACTCAGCAATGTGCAGAGCTATGTCGATCGGAAGACATTAAAAATCCAGAGATAGAAGGAGACGTTGGGACACTCCATAAACCCATAACATTTATCAATCTACTTCTGCAGGTACAAGCAAAGGAGTTAATAGACCAAGATACCAAAATGCAAATATGAATAAAATATTCGAAAAACCATTTACCCCTAAAACACAAAAAGACCATTTATTCATACCCCCACAAGTTAATACATACCGAGACAGCCTAAACCAAGACAAGAAAATATACAACTACACAGCCCAAAAATACATAGAAAATATATACAGAGTACAAACTTTTCTAAATCACAACCCCAGAGCTACAGATATCAAAGAACCAAATACCAATTATATAACCCAAAAATTACAAGGATACAACAAACTGATAGCACTACCCAAAACTAACCCAAGCCTAGTTAAAACTTGTTTTGACTATGGACTACTAAATACCATATACACCCAAGACGGAGAAGAGTTAACAGCTATGGAGGAATTATACAAGATATTTACTACCTATAAAAGAATAACAAAAGGAACTTTATTTTATATAAAATGTTATACTGCACCAGCAGAGATATTATATGATGAGATAAAACCAGTGATACAAGTTGTAAAGATAGGACTGACAAGAGACATGATTATACCAGAAGATATACCGCGACAACCGGAGATACCTAGAATAGAGATACCAGATTTTTACGCAAATAAAAGACTTATTGGACTAGCTACGATCATACAAGAACTAGCAAATAACTACGCTAACGGAAATCCAATATGGAGCTACTATTCAAGAGACCACCAAATGATATATTCAAATTCGAAAGAACTAAGACAAGCAGATATGGAAGATGTAAGACAGTGGATATTGACACTACTCAACCCAGAAAAACAATCTACCGCACGAGCAATAAAAAAGGGATTTATTTCAGACGGACTACTAACGAGATACTGTAAGATAATTGAACATAAATATCCAGACCACCAATGTTCGAGGTGCAATGGAGAAGATAATATTATTCCAGAGGTACATCTAGAATAAAGAAGATAAAATGCCAGCTGGAAGGATAAAGATAAAAGAGCAATAATGGAGCCGACACAGGGCAATAATGGAGCAGATACAGAGCAGTAATAGAGCAGATAAGGAGCAATAATAGAGCAGAGACGACAAAAATCAACGGAGACAAGATACTGTACATTAATTAATTTGTTAGACTTTTTAGCCACTATAGTTGACTATTTTTTTTCTTAAGTTTTAGAAATTGTATGTAAGTTAGATACCTTAGGCTTTACTTTACGTAATGTAACTTAGAAATTTAGGATAAAGTAGATGGGGATAGGCCCCACTGTTTTAAATTTTCATTACTTTTTAGAAAACAGTAGAGATGTAAATTTGTAAGTTCATTCTATAAATACAAAGGTCGAGGGCATTGCAGAGGGGCAAGCCTTCTAAGCCTTCTTTTGAAGCAAACCTTTCTCTCTCCATTCCAACAACAACAAAAAAAAAATTTACTCAGTTAATTAGATAAATATACTCCAATGGAAAAAGCTATGGAACAACAAAACTCAGAAACATCAAAGCTACCGGAACAGGTATATCTATTTATAATTATGAATAGCTAATTTCATAATTCCCAACAATCATGATATGATAAAATAATTCATATTAGTTACTTTATAGTAGAATTATTCGAAGAATAATATGTTAAGAAGTTTATTAACAAAGAGGAAACGGAGAAATATCCCTAAGGACTATGCCATCCTAAAGGTGAAACCATTGAGGCAAGAAGCCGTGGCGGGGAGTAACCAGAGTAGAGGCGCTGTTTAAGGGAAAAAGTATCCAGATTACCATGTTAATAGTGACGGAAGAACATATTATTTAAGAATAATCTAGTATATAGTAAGCCAATATGACCATATTTTGTTGTGTACGTGATTGAAGGGAATATTTTGAAAAAAGCAAATTTATGAAAAATGAATGATAATATATCTGATGTGATGGTAGATAAATTCAAGATACTTATTTTGTATGCACTTAGAAATATAAAAGTAGCAGATATAAGAAAAATAATATTAGAAAAAGCTTTTGGTAAAAATTATATGTCTAGAATAAGCTATATACCACAAATACCTAACTACTCTTATAAATACTTAAGGTGATAAGTTACATAAAAAAAAAGATAAAAAAAAAAAACTTTTGCAGTTACTAGAAAAAATAAAAATAAACACATGGAAAACAAAGATATAAAATTTCTTAATAAAAATATGCAAAAACTACTAAGACTAAAACAAACAGCTACAAAACAATTTTAAAAATAGATCATTTAGATTATCTTAAAGTTTTAATATTATATATACTTAAAAACATAGAAATTATAGATATTAAGAAAATAATATTAGAAAAAGTAATAGACTACGAAATTGAAACTATAAATTATCTAGAACAGTTATACGAAGAAATTTACCCAGAAGGATATTATTCAGATTAAAAAATGTTAGAATATATTAGACAAACTAGAGAAAATCAAGAAAATCTAAATAATGAAATTAATTATAGAAACCGAATTAGACAAATAATGAAAGACCTAAAAGAAAAATTAATATGGATAGAAAAAACCTTAGAAAATTTAAATAAAAATACATGTGATAGTTTATATAATTTAAAAAACTCACTAAGAGAAGAACAACACAAAATAATAAATAACATTGAAAATCTAGAATTAGATATATATTATAGCACAGATAGGATAAATTATTATACAAGAATTTGTAACTCTGTAATTACTACAGGATAAAATAATTAATGAATACATCTTACGAAAAAAGTAAATTATTAAAAGATAACATCCACGCACTAAATAAAAATAGATTCCCCACAAATATGTACAAAATCTATTATACCTACGAATCCGCGCACCCCCCTCCAAATGGGAGCTCTGTGTGTGCACGTTTCTAGTGAGTTGTGTGTATGCTTATTCAGATGAAATAGAAGCTCTGTGTGCGTTTTCGATGGCAAGGTGGGTGTCTCGATTTGGGGTGGGGGTGGGTTGAGGAAGATGACCGGGGGAGGGCTGCCAAACAAAAATGATAGTTTGTCCAATTGGGGGTGGGGGTGGGGGGAGGGGGAAGGGTGGGAAGGAGGTATGAAGAGAATGACTTAGGGGGTTTGGTGGGTGGGTGGTGGAAAATTAAAATTTATAATTTTTTTTATAATTATTTAAGTTAAAAAAATTGCCAAGTGTCAATATTTGTTTGATATTTTTTTATTTTAATTAAAAATAGTCATTTAACAATTATTTTTCGAAAAAAATGAAAAAAATTTCATGGCCAAATGACTACATAATAGAAATTTCTATTATATAGAAGAGTGGTGGAAGCTGCTGGAGGTCGTCTTGCCAGCTTCCACCGCTTTTCTTTATATTTTTTATTTTCTTCTTTTTAATTTGTTTGTCTTATTTTTTAATAAATATGTATTGAAAAATTACATAAAATTATTTTAAATTGCAATAATTAACGGTTTAAAATTTGATGAACTTTCAAAATTCTATCAGTACTACATAAATTGTAATAGATGAAGTAACATATTATATATTATTTGAAAATAACGTAAAAGTATCATAAATTATAATAATTAAAAACTTACAATATTCAACGACATATAAAAAATAAATTTATTCTTCAGATACTATCACAGTTACATAAGACAGAGGGAGTAACATATATTATTTGAAAAAAATAATTAGTAGCAAGTACTACACAATAATTAACAACTGAAAATATGTAAAAATTTTATATAAAAAAATCGATTGACTTTCTTAATTCCATTAGTGTCACGTAAACTGAGGCATAGAGAGTAACATATATTATCTGAAATTTATGTAGATGTATTATAAATTATAATAATCAACAACTTATAGTATTTAAAAATCATACAAAAATCTTAAAATTATATAAAAAATTTAGTTGACTCTCCAAATTTTATTAGTGTCACATAAATTAAAATAGAGAGAGTAATATATGTTATCTAAAATCTATCAAATAAAAGAATTATATATCATTATAATCAACAATTTTAAAATCAAATAAAAAATTTGATTGATTATTCAAAATTTATCTTATCATAAAAAAGATAGCATATGTTGTGCCTGTACAAGCATGGGCTCTTATATCTAGTCATGTGATAAGGATACTCATGTGCTTACCCACATTTATAAGACAGTAAAAAAATTTGTACTGAGTATATTGTAAATATAATAGAAATCATGTAATAAAGATAGTCATGTTAAGTATAAGACCCCGTAAAATACTAACAATTTTATTTTTTGACACTCTCGTGTACGTAGCATCAATTTTTAACTTGAATTATATTTAGAGATGTTAAAAGAGTGTTTTGAAATTTTTTTGAAATTTCTGAAAGGGGTTCAAGGCCATTTTAGACCCCGAGGCAGTGAGGGTCCGCGAAATACATGCCATAGAGGTTAACCTCCGCAATAAGGGCGTGGCACAGAGGCTACCCTTCGCGATAGCGGCGTGCCATGCTTCTGTTTTAATTTCGTTCATTTTTTATTTTATTCTCTTGGGGTGAGGGATTTTTGGTCTTTTTATCCCTTGCACGATCTTATAACATAAAATAACCCTTTTCCCTCTAGTTTTAAAGATCAAAACTCCACTCTTTCTCTCTTAAACTCAAAACTCAAGAACACTCAAAGGTTTTCAAGGAATTCACCATTAAAGCTCCAAACTCAAAATTCTCTTCAAATTGTTCTACATTTCAGTTGCTCATCCTTAACTTGTATTCTTACATTGTGACATTGATTTATGGCATATTCAGGTGATTTAAATGATGGATTTGAAATTAGGGTTGAGGGTTTTTGATTATTATTGTTTGAATTACTTGTCCCATATTTTAAATTGATTATTCATGCTTTAAATTGATGTTTCTGGGATTGAATTGGTGTATTATTTAAATGGTTGGAATGAGGGACATGAGTTTTTCTAAATTGATGAAATTTTGGCTTGATAATGGCATTAACTTCAACCCACTTTATAATTTTGATTTTGAATATGAATAATTTTATTGTTTAACTTGTTTTTGAACCAATTGCATTGCATTAAAGGACAAATAGATATAATGGATTTTGGATGGCCTTGGTGGCCATGGTTTGGATTTTAAGTGGAACTTAGGAGTCAATTTGGTTAAATGGTTTTGGTTTGGCATAATTGGATTAGCTTGCAAGCATAATTTGTATGACGATACCAAATTGATAAATGCCTTAGTTAAAGACTCCTGGGTTTAATGATTGGTTTATATGCAACTGTTTTAATTGGGCTTAAGAAAAATTGTGTAGCTCATCGTGAAGGTATAAGTTCCGAAAGAACGAACACTGAAAACCATGTTTGTCAGTGTTGGGGGTCCATGTGACATTGTTCTTGGTGCACACATTATATATATATATATATATATATATATATGGAGCGAGCTATACAGTTCAGGTTAAATCTTTAAAATCTCATTTTCATTAACCTTATCCCTATTTGGATATCCTATATATATATATATATATGTATGTGAATGTGGTGCATATGGTTTATGACTGAGTTTTGGTAATTTCCTTACGTTATCCCTACCCCCTGAGTTACATGCCAGTGCTCACCTCACTAAACTTTTCTAGATGCTACATCATTTCATAATATTTCCAAGGGCTTTTTTGTTGCTCTTATTCAACATTAGGTGATCTGGTGTGTCTGTTGAGTTGCTGTAAAGTGGTGAGCTTTCATCCTTCAGAAGGCTCTGCCATTTCACTATTTTTTTTATTATCCTAGTACTTTAGATTTATTTTTCATAGTCGGAGGCATGTCCCAACGTAGTTGGTATTCTGATTTTAGAGGCTATTATGGAGAAGTGTGGGTTGGATGTTTGTTGTGACTCTTAGATTTCATTTGGTTTATCTATCTTTATTATAAATTTTGATTGTTTTCCGTTGTTTATTTTTAATGTGTTCTGGATATTAGGCTAAGGGGGTCATCTTCAGCTCACAGTGGACTTAAATACCTATCACGACTAGGTCCTGGGTCAAATCGTGACATTAAGTGTATAAGGACTCACCATTTTTATAGACAAAAAATGAAAACTAAAATGTCATATACATGTATGATGCCAAAAACATAATTTGATAAGTCTAGTAAGATGAATACACTTAAGTTTCTAAAACTAGTTTACTGTGGCAGATTCTTTGAACCTATATCAACAACAAGCTAAACATGGAGTCTGATGTATACGCCCTATGAGATGATCCAATATACATTTTCAAGAGTATAAAGACATGACTATTATGGATACATGAATATATAGCCAAAAATCTAGGTGAACCATGATGACACGTAGTTTTAGGACTTAGGCACGCTGGATTTGTATCCGCACGGTGCTCAATACTACTCCCAAAATCATGTTGATGTTCATATTGAATAAATTTTATCATGAATTAAACATAACTAGTTTATAATTTTGAAAATTATTTATGCTTCTGCATATGTTTCATAATTATTAGTCTAATTCATGAGTTTCTTATGAGCCTAATTTTATAGTACTGAGTTCATACTGAGTAGATCATGTCATAACCAAATCATGTAATGTTTACTAAATTATGGAAACTCATGTCAAGCGAGATAGTAAAGCACAGTATAAGATTAAACATATGAACAAAAATAATAAATAAATCAATAAGGTCATAAATTTAGTAACAATGCATAAACAAACTTGTTTAGGAGCATGAAATTTAAGATCATGAAAATTGAGTTTGAACCTGAATAATAACTTGTAATTTGTTACAGAAAGCAATGTTTTTGGACACAAAGGATGAAAGAAAATTTTTGTTGAAACCCCACATACCTTGAACTAGACGATTTCTTGGAGGAAAATTTGAGTTTGGAGCATAGGAGGCTGATTTTTTTTTGAAAAATCCTTGCTTTGGTTGTTCTTGAAAGTTGGGAGGACAATGAATGATGAATTCTTGTTAAGTGAAGAGGGAAATTTTTTTTACATTAGTTACAAAGTCATTTAGGTCAAAAAGACTAGTTTTTCCTTGAAAAATCAAAAGAAAAATAAAGGATTCACATTGCAGGGGCCACTGGCATGGAACGGCCTTAACGTGCCAGGACAATAACGTGGCACAGAGCCGTCACACTATCTAGGCAGCTGTAATGACTTAATTATTGAAGTTTTTATTTTTATATGTTTCAACAATTTTATTCTTTTCAGTGGTTGCTATGTGTTATTTTTGGGATGTGGAAATAGTTGACATGATTTCTGATATGATCCAAAATGATTTATGCGAGTTTGTAGTTCTTAAAGGTTAAAAAGGGCTCATAGTTGACTTTGATCAACATTTGTTGTTCTGAGTGTTGGGTGAAAAAACAAACTACGTCAGTAGATTCGAAACATTAATTTTGAGGTCGGTAGTATGGTTGGCTCGATTTTATGACTTTTGGATCTCATTTCGATTCTTGGTTCAAAAATTAGTGAAATTAGATCTCGAAGGTTAATTTTATAAAAACAACCTCTTTCCAAAAATATGATATCGCTATTGAGTCCAAAACGTCGAATTTAATCTAATAGCATATTTTGTTTGCCTTCAAAGAATTTTGAATAAATCCCAAAGGGTTAATCGACAACTTTGTGACTTAGCAAAGTTGCTAATCCAGCTGAACCTGGTGCAACCATTAAGTGGCCAAAGAACCATTTAAGTGACCTATGCACCGCTTTAACGGTCACTGGAAGGCCGACCAACTAACGCTAAAGCAGATAATTAACTGCTTTACCGGTCTTTGCTTTAGCAGTAGGGGGCTCGCTTAAGCGGCCTCGTGCATGGGGCTATCAGCCCTTCGCTTAAGCGGTCACTTGACTGCTTTAGTGGTCATAACTAGGGAGTTAATAAAAGCCCATTTTCTCGAATCTTCTTTCATTTTTGTGACTTTAAGCTTTGGCTTGAGAGATTTTTGGACGACTTCTTCTATTATCGGGCTTGGATAAACTCCAAATCACCATTTCAATTATTTTACTTTGATTTACGTCATTTAAAGCTCTCGCAATTTTAAATTGGGATTCGAGGATTTTTGGTCCGAACGGCCTAAAAATGTATTTCTTCGATTTAAACCTCATTTTTAATTCGTTTTCACTTGAATTTTCTCCTATGATTTCCTTTAATCATAGGTATATTTTTCTTACAAAATTTCAAATTTACCCTTTCATTGCAAAAATTTATTTTGACTCCTGACTTGAAAATTGACTTTTTTTAATGCATAGATTATATATTTATATTTTTTAGTTGATTTTGAGGCCGTTCTGCGTTGAAGGGCTTAAGACTTGAATTTTTGCATCATGAGATAGGTTATGAATTAACTTTCTTCAAACTGGGCTGGATAGTCAATACGTATATAAAAGCATGCTATGGCTAATCTATCATGAAAATAATATTATTGCTATTGTGTGCCCGTGTATGGGCTTATATTGTTGTTGTTGGTGATTTGAGATGATAATGCTATGTGTTTCCTATGTGGGGGCTTCAATATGATATTATTGGTCTCGTTTATGCATTGGTTGCTTTCTTCATGTTAAAAATACCTGGGTTAGGGTAAATGTGATATTAATGACGTCTTACATACATATCTATTCCAATGGTACATTGCTTATACTAAATCATGGATAGTCGACCTACTGAATAGATTGTAAGCTCATGTGTATATACGTTGAATGGATTTGAGATCTTTATACTGGTTTGATTGTGAGCATTACGTCCTTATATCACACATACATTCATGATACATTGATACCGTTGAGGAATCACCGATTATTGATAGAAATAATACACTTTTACAAAATCCTCTATTGTAGTCCATGAGTCCGAGAGGAGATTTGAATACTAAGATTTGAATTGAGTATTGAGAAAGTATATGGGTTACGAACCTACCGTGGGTCCTACCTGGAAATGTTGAGGCTTGATAGATGTGTACGGAGGTTATACGATAACCTCAATCATATCACATCATCATCATCATCATCATCATCATTGCATTTCATATATTAAAAATTTTCAGTATTGTGTTTTGTGTGTTATTTATCACATGTATAATCTTGTCTGTTGTGTACCAATTTATTCGTTTATGTGCTATATTTAGAACTAATAGTGGAGATAGTGAGAGCTATCATTTGGGAAATTTTTTGATTGCAGGTGACATGCTCATAGTACGTATTTATATACCTCATTTTCTACTTTTCTCAGTCGGCCTATGAACCTACTGAGTATGGGTGGTTTTTGAGATATTGACCGCTTTATATCTTCAGAATCGACCACAGAGCTCCTCCTATCCAACAGATGTCTTTATTTTGTATTCTGAGATAAACTAATAATTTTCAGATTTAGTTGTATTTTCAATTCTGGATTGTATTTAGATTGTTCTTACGCTGTGATACCAAATTTTTGGATGATTTATGGTATCTTTATTATTCAGACTCCCGATATTATTGAACATGTATGGTCTGACTTCACTCTAGAAGTCTAGCCTTGAAAATTATGGTATTATTTTCTTCTTACTTATCAGATTGGGTGATTGACTTACTTATCAAAGCTCAGTCGTGATAAATGTCATAATGACCTTGTGTTTTGGATCATGACAACAACATGGCATGATCATATCGCGCCAGACCGCTGTTTTGGGATTTGATTCATGTCTTGCCTCTGTGGTACAATCTTAATACTAATCCCCACCATTTTGAAGTTGTTTGACCCCAAAATTCATTCTAGTAATCTTGAAACACTTTCTAATGGTCCTGTATCCCCTTCTAATCATCAACGAACCTCAAAATTGCTTGAAACCTCTTCAAAGTTAACAAAATAAAATCATTGAACTCATGAGGTATTACAAAAATACCCAAAGCTATAGAATGTGGAGGATACTTTTTGAAAATAAACAATACTTTTAAGAAATAATATATATTACTTTTAATATATCAAACCAAACAGTAGATAAGAAATAAGCCTAACACTACTAATTTCAGCACTGATAATCTTAGTTTTACTAATATACCCTATTCACTACTATTTTTGTACACTCTACCAAAGGACCCCTTACTCTATGGGCTTGTTTGGTACAAGGGATAAGGGACAACTAATCCCAAGGTTAAATTTAGGATGAATTTATACCATGTTTAATTAAGATAAAATGTACGGGATAACTACTCATTCCAAAATTGTAGTATTATTTTTGTCCCTCGAGGATGAGATAACTAATATCGTGATAGCTTATTTTTCAACCACATGATCCTTAGCCATCTCAAGATTAATTATCTTGGTATTAGTTATCCCACCCTCAAGGTGGGATAAGAATACCACTATAATTTCAAAATAAGTTATCTCATGCATTTTATCATAATCAAACATGGACGGAGCTCATGTTAATAAAAGCTGATCCGCTGATTAGTTATTTCTTATCTCTTATAACACAAACGAGCCTATAGATTTTATCCTGCAGAATTTCTTGTTTGGAATAACATATAAGAATTCGATCAACTATAGTGAAATTATCAGTTAAATATTAAATTATGTGATGATATTATCACCAGTTGAATCTACTCCCTCCGTTTGTATTAGTTGGTCCCTATGGACTTGGCACACCCACTAAAAATTCAATAATAAAAATGCATTTTATATATTTACCCCTGTATGCCTTTTAAAGTGCAATAATCAATGCAATGATTAAATATTGAAATTTGATACATATTACTTCATCCCAGGCATTGCATCTCAAACATTGAGTATTTTTAATTGAAATTATTAATAATTATTTAATTTTAATTTTAAGAATTGAGATCATTTATGCGTCATTCAATTATTTTGAAGATTGTGAATGTATTTAGTATTCCTATCAAAGATAAAATGGAAAACATATGTATAAAATACTCTTGATTTTAGAACTTGGACAACTAAATTGAAATAAATATTTTTAGAAAGAAGGCCAACTAATACGAAATGGAGAGAGTAACTTTTTGTTTTATAGTATATAGTTTAATTATGTGAGAGTTCTATTACTATTCTAAACTTAATTTTTCTATATTATTTGAACTTTTCAATTATTTTGGTCTAACTTTTGGTGTGGTTTTTTAAATAGATTTTGGTAGATTATTGGCATTGTTATAAATGTATTATGATGAATGTCTATTTTTGAAAAAGTTAGAAACCCCAACTTTTGAGACAAAAGTTAATTTTTTCCTATAAATAAATCAAAAGGTTTTCCTTTATTGTAATTGACCCCTTAAGAATTCCTCAAGAAAAATAGGAATTGCTTTCTCTTTTCTCTCTATTCTTCTTATTCTCTACTTTATAATTCATAACACATTATCAACACTAGTCTAATAGCTTTTTATAGAGTTTAGTTCAATGGGTGCCAACCGTTGCCTTGTTGGAGATGAAGATATATATCCTTACAAAAATAGTAGAGATACAGAAGTTAGTAGGTAATAGGAAAATAATATGAAACCCCCAACATCTTTCGTCTGCCACTTATCATTATTAAGATCAAAGGTTTGTTCCTGGAAAGCCATTTAAACCACGGATGCATGTGATGATACTGATTATTAACTATTGTCAGAATTCTGATTTTGGAGTTTTATGTTCTTTATATTGAGATTTATAGAAAAGAAAAATTCCTTACTTATTATTAGTATGTGTTGAAATTATTTATAAATGATGTTTTCCTTAGAGCTAAGTATTTGTACGTTTTGTCACTTTCAAAGGTAATAGATTATGATGAAATATGATTTATTATCACAATTATGTTTTTATGTAGACATGAAAAATAATAGATGTTTAAAATCAAATATTTCAATCGACCTGTTAAAGAATTGCTCCACCTTTAATGGTAAGAATATTAGTTCATCGTGATTAATAGATTTATTGAAGGATCAAGTGACAGATTTTTGTATCTTGTTGTGAGTTTTGTTTCTCATTTGTCTATTATATTATTGATTGCGGGTAAGACGATGGATTCAAGTTTCATCGCACCAAAAGGGTAAGATATTGGGTTATAGTCCCAATACACTATGAAGATAAAGATATTGAGTTTAAGTCCCATCGATTTATGTTTAAGACGCCTTTATATGGATAAGACATTGAATTTTAATCTCAATATTTCATATTGATGATATTATTATGGCTAAGTCAAAATAATATATTTTTGATGAAACGTTGTAATACCCCGGGAAATTTTTCGTTGAAATTTTGTGCGTAAACGTGTTGGGTTCTATCTTCTAGAATGAATTATGAATTTTTAGTGAGAAATGTCTTATATTATGACCCACTATTACATAGAGTATCGAATAAGCTTTCCAACGATATGTGGATCATCCAAAACGGACACCCGAGCGACGAGTTATGAACATTCCGATCGAACCGTGAATAGTAGTGAACAGTAAAACGTGCAGGAAAAAGTACTGAGGCTTGGCGTATTTTTGCTCCAAATTTAAACGATCATAACTCCTTATACATAATGATCTGGATGATCTACTATATATCAACGGAAAGCTCTGCGAGTCGTCTTTCCAATGAAATTGGTTTCATCCATTTTTTCTATTGGATCAAAAAGTTATGGTCGATCTACTTCAGCCTATCAAAATTGAATTTTTGGGTCAACTTCAAATGATCATAACTCCTCGTACACAATGATCTGGGTGAGATACTACATATCAACGGAAAGATATGAGAGTCTTCTTTCTAATAAAATTGGTTTTATCCAATTTGAATATCGGAGTAAAATGTTATGGTTGATCTACTTCAGACTATTAAAATAGTCCACCAAAGGACAGATTCGAGAATTTTTTTTAATTTTTAGGGGCGTTTTGGTCATTTTCCCTCACCCAAAATCCGTCCAAACCCTATATTAAAGCCTATTAGAAGCATTATATGTTATATGTCATCAAACTCCCTTAAAAAGAAAATCTTAAGCTCCTACATCCAACTTCAAGAACCTCCAAAGTTCACCATTAATTCTGCAAATTTATTCAAGATTCCAAGTTCCTAGTTCAAGAACTCCAAGAACCATCATTCAAAGGCACGATTAACATCTCAAAAATGAGTATCGATATAAAGTTCATCATTCAAGGTATGTGGGTTTTTTCAACAAGAACTCTCTTTCGTTCTTGTGCCAAAAGTAATTTTCTTTACAAAGGCATGATTTTTATTTGATTTTTATGAATTTGAAGCATGAACCCATATCTTATGATTATTATTATGAAATATTGATGTTTATGATTTTGAAAGATGAATTTACATATGTGGTAATATAAAGCATAAATCTTGAATGATATTTATCATGATTTTGATATTTGGATCGTGAATCTCTATTAAAAATTATATTTTTTTTTTGAGAAAGTGTGTGTTATAAGCACGTTGATGTTGAATATTTGAGATATTTTGAATGATTTGACCTTTTGGCCTTAATGGAGTTGTTTTGAACTCGAGTGTAAAAGAAATCCACAACATGGTTGATTTTGATAGATAGGAAGCATGATGGCTCCCAATGTATATTTATACATTACTAAAATTGTTTTGTTGTGGATTGTCTTTGAAATGATCTGAGCTAAGTCTGGAAAAAATCTTTAGCACCGAGTGGGAGGTATAAAGCGACCTTAATTCCCTAAAACTACGTGCCCCCGTAGGAGTGAGTCTGAGGCTGATTTATATAGTGATCACTAGTTTGTGTGGATTTGATATCGATAGTCCTACTCCGATGGAAAGGATAGGACGGCTCTCCCAAAGTGGGTTGTACGTTGGACTCCATGTAGCTCACATGGTTTATGTCGGTTATAGGATCTCCCAGTGTGTGTGTGTTTCCTTGTGTCTATGGTGAATGGTGAAGTGATTTGAAACTGGAATTGTGAAAGTTATTCTTTCGAAAGATTTAAATGATATTTACATTATGAGAATTGATATTCTTGATGAACTGAAAGTGATTGACAAATTATATGATGATTCACATGTGTTATTGTACTTATTTAATCCTCTCATGATTATGATGATTTTCTTCGGGATATGTGAGTTTTTCATACATCCTGCATATTTCTTATAAATATTTATGATGATGATGTTTATACAACTACATACACCCCCATATACTCGGTTCCTTTCCATGGTACTGACCCACATCTTCGGATGTAGGTTGCATTTTCTCGGAATGTAGGTTCAGGTGCTTAGTTCTAGGTTCGACAGTGATTCTTCGGGCACGCTGTTCTATATCCTTTGTTGTGGTGATTCCCCATGTTCCGAGGATGTGTTGTCCAATGTTGGTTTCACAGAATTGTTTACATTTGATAACTGAGTATGAGTCAGTTGGGGCATGTCTCAATGGCTTGCTGGTTTTATTAATTTTCTTAGAGGCTTGTCAGACTAGTATAGATGTTGGGAGTTGACTAATAAGTCATATTTTGTTATCTTTCTGAAATTCTTTTATTCTTGGATGATGATTACTCTGTTGATATTTAAGGGTTATTTATGAAAACCTCGTTGATTTGTGTTGAACTGAATGAAAATGGCTCAAAGGGTTAGCTTGGGGCTACTCGTAGACTCAAGCACCGTGTGATGCTCCGGGACCCATTTTCTGGGGTGTTACAAATTTGGTATCAAAGCGTAAGGTTTTAAGGTGTCCTAGGGAGTCTGACAAGCCGTGTTAAGTAGAGTCTTGATCATCGGTGTGTAGCGCACCACATCTATGAGCAAAAGGCTATAAGATATTTTAGGAAAAAGTGTGATTCTTTCTTTTAGAAGTTTATCGTGCTTAAAGTCTCTCTCTCTGCTATTGATTCGTACTCTCCTATTTTAGAAATATGTCTTCACGTCGAGCGAGAAGTAATAATGATGGTCAGCAACCTCAACCCACTGACCCATTGAATGAAAATGTGTCTCATGCTGAATTTCGGGCAGCCTTTCAAGCGTTGGCCCAAGCTGTTACTACAAATGTTCAGGCTAACCTGGCCCCGGCTCCACAGAAGCATGGAGGTGATTTAGCTGCTGCCTGGATCTGTGACTTCATGCGGATGAATCCACCAGAATTTTATGGGTCCAAGTCTGATGAGGATCCACAGTTATTTTTAGAGGAGGTGCAGAAGATTACTCAGGTGATGCATGTATCTGAGAAACATTGTGTGGAGTTGGCTGCGTATAGGTTGAAAGACTTTGCTTATGACTGGGTTGTTGCTTGGAGGAAAGATAGAGGTGAGGGAGTTGTCCTTACAACTTGGCAAGAGTTCCAGGATGCATTCCTGGATAAGGTTTTCCCTTTGGAGATAAGGGAGGCGAAGGTGGAAGAGTTTATGAACCTGCGATAGGGCTCTATGACTATTAAGGAGTACTATCTAAAGTTCAATCAGTTGGCTAAGTATGCTCCTGACTTAGTGGCTGATAATCGGGCTAGTATGAGTAAGTTTGTGATTGGAGTGTCTAGTTATGTGGTTAAAGAGTGTAGGTCTGCTATGCTGAATAGTGAGATGAATCTTTCTAGGCTGATGACTCATGCCCAACAGATTGAGGCAGACAAGATTAAGAAGAGAGATAGAATAAGAGGGAATAAGAGAGCTTGGTCCGACCAACACAGACAGGGACAAACTAGATCGCAGGAAGGGATTCGCCCTCAGTATCAGGATCGTTCGTCTATGCCAACACCGTTATCTGCTAGTGTTCCCGTGCCTAGAGGTAGGCAGGAGCAAGGTAGCAGGTTATATGCATCCAGGTCCTAGTACAGTTCTGGCAGTAAGCCAAATTATCCCCTGTGTCCTAAGTGTGGTAGGGCTCATTCGGGTGAGTGTTGGGGTGAGAAGAGGGGTTATTTCCAATGTGGTGACATGGGTCACAGAGTTAGAGATTGTCCACAGGATGGACAAGGGAATCGTGACTATCGCACTCAGACCCAGACTCAGACTGTTAGTGCTCCAGTTCCAGCGACTCGCCCAGCCCCAACTCAGGGCGCCTCTTCTAGCAATACTGGCGGGCAGTGCCAGAATAGATTCTATGCTTTACTGTCCCGTCAGGAACAGAAGGTCTCTCCAGATGTTGTTACTAGTATGCTTCGTATATTTCAGTTTGATGTGTATGCTTTGTTAGATCCGGGATCCAGTTTTTCATATGTTACACCTTTGATTGCTGTGAATTTTGAAATGAGTCCTGAGATTATTCCTGAGCCTATCCTAGTTCCTACCCCAGTGGGTGATTCAATTGTTGCCCAGAAAATGTATAAAAAGTGTCTTGTTACCGTTCTTCATAGAGTATTGTTTGCTGATCTGATTGAGTTAGACATGGTAGATTTTGATGTCATTCTGAGTATGGACTGGCTGTATTCTTCTTATGCCTCTATTGATTGTTGGACCCGAGTGGTCAAGTTTCAGTTTTCGGGTACATTTGTGTTTGAGTGGTCTGGGAATTCTGTGTCACCCAAGAGTCATTTTATCTCTTACCTCAAAGCTAGAAAGCTTATTTCCAAGGGGTGTATTTACCATTTGGTTAGAGTCAAAGACACTAAGTTTAAGACTCCAACTCTCCAGTTTGTTAACGTCGTCAATGAGTTTTCTGATGTCTTAAAGGATGATCTCCCAAGGGTACCTCCTGATAGAGAGATAGAGTTCGGGATTGATCTTCTTCCCGATACTCAGCCCATTTCTATTCCTCCTTACCGTATGGCCCCTGCAGAACTTAAGGAGTTGAAAGAGCAACTCAAAGATCTACTAGATAAGGGTTTCATAAGGCCCAGTGTTTCTCCTTGGGGTGCTCCTGTGTTGTTTGTGAGAAAGAAAGATGGCTCTTTGCGTATGTGCATTGATTACCGCCAACTAAATAAAGTCACCGTAAAAAATAAGTACCCTCTTCCGAGAATAAATGATTTGTTTGACCAGTTGCAAGGTGCAAGTTATTTCTCAAAGATAGACCTTCATTCTGGCTATCATCAACTCAAAGTTAGGGAGTGTGACATCCCGAAAACCGTTTTATGAACTCGTTATGGCCATTTTGAGTTTCTTGTTATGTCTTTCGGGTTAACTAATGCCCCAGCAGCTTTCATGGACCTCATGAATCGAGTGTTCAGATCATATCTGGATATGTTTGTCATAGTGTTCATCGATGATATACTAGTGTACTTCCGTAGTGAGGATGAACATTTTAATCATCTCCAAACTGTCTTGCAAACCCTTAGAGATCATAAGTTGTTTGCCAAGTTTAGTAAGTGTGAGTTTTGGCTAAGGTCAATTACTTTTCTAGGTTATATCATTTCTTCCGAGGGTATTAGAGTTGATCTCTAAAAGATTGAAGATGTTAGAAATTAGCCTAGACCTCTTTCTCTGACCGATATCCAAAGTTTCTTGGGTTTAGCTGGCTATTACCGCCATTTTATTGAGGGTTTCTCCTCTATAGCGTCTCCAATGACTCGGTTAACCCAAAAGAAAGTGAACTTCTTGTGGTCCAAATCTTCTGAGAAGAGTTTTAGGAGTTGAAAACTCGATTTACTTCAGCCCCTGTTTTGACTTTGCCTGATGGTGTTGATGGTTTTGTGGTGTACTGTGATGCTTTAAGAGTTGGGTTGGGTTACGTATTGATGCAGAAGGGTAAGGTGATAGCTTATGCTTCTAGACAGTTGAAACCCCATGAGAAAAATTACCCCGCCCATGACCTTGAGTTGGCTGCTATTATGTTTGCTTTGAAAATTTGGAGATATTATTTGTATGGCGTCCATGTTGATGTTTTCACTAATCACAAGAGTTTACAGTATGCGTTTACCCAAAGAGAATTGAATCTTAGGCAGAGACGATGGTTTGAATTGTTAAAGGACTATAATATGAGTGTGCTGTACCATCCGGGAAAGGCCAATGTTGTGGTGGATGCCCTAAGTAAAGTGTCCATGGGTAGTGTTTTGCATGTGGTAGAAGGTAAGAAAGAGTTGGCTCATGATGTACATCGTTTGGCTAGATTGGGGGTTAGGTTGTTTGACTTTGTTGAAGGTAGTATAGGGGTTCAGAGTAGTTCTAAATCCTCCTTGGTTTCGAAAGTGAAGGAAAAACAATACTTAGATGCTAGTTTCGTCAGACTGAAGGAGTCAGTCAAGGACCAAATAGTAGAGGTTTTCTCCCAAGGGGGAGATGGTGTGTTGAGATTGCAGGGTAGATTGTATGTCCCGAATGTTGATGATTTGAGATAGAGGATTATGGCTGAAGCGCACAGGGCGCAATATTCTATTCATCCTGGTGCCACCAAGATGTACCGAGACTTGCGGGAAATCTATTGGTGGAGTGGCATGAAGAAAGATATAGCAGCATTTGTAGCTAAGTATGCAACATGCCAACATGTTAAGGTTGAACACCAAAGACCTGGTGGTATGATGCAAGAGTTTAGTAATCCCACTTGGAAGTATGAAGAGATAAATATGGACTTCGTGATTGGTTTACCTCCTTCCCGATGCTATCATGATTCCATTTAGGTTCTGGTTGATAGGTTGACTAAGTCTGCTTATTTCTTGCCTGTTCATACTTCATATACTGCTGAGCATTACGCTAGAATGTATATTCGAGAGCTAGTCAGACTGCATGGAGTTCCCTTGTCTATTATTTTGGATAGGGGTACTCAGTTCACTTCGCATTTTTGGAAAGCTTTTAAAAAGGGTCTTGGTACCCAAGTGCTTTTGAGTTCTGCTTTTCATCAACAGACCGATGGTCAGGCTGAGTGGACCATCCAGACCTTAGAGGATATGTTCAGAGCTTGTGTACTTGACTTTAAAGAAAGTTTGGATGATCACTTACCATTGATAGAGTTTGCTTATAATAACATTTTCCACTCTAGTATTGGCATGGCTCCATTTGAAGCCTTGTATGGGAGGAAGTGTAGATCACCCATAGGTTGGTTTGAGGTGGGTGAAGCGGCTGTGAGTGGTCCTGGTATTTGAGGCTATGGATAAAGTTATGTTGATTTGGGAAAGGTTGAAAACTGCGCAGAGTTTTCAGAAGTCATATGCGGATGTTAGAAGGAGAGACCTTGAGTTTGAAGTTGGTGACCTAGTGTATCTGAAAATTTTACCGATGAGGGGGGTGAAGAGATTCTGAAAGAAGGGGAAGCTTAGTCCCCGTTATGTTGGTCCTTACAAAATTCTTAGTCATGTTGGTAAGGTAGCTTATGAGGTCGAGTTGCCTTCCGAGTTGTCCTCTGTTCATCCAATATTCAATGTCTCCATGCTTAGAAAGCATATTAGCGATGCTGTGGTAGTGGATTCCTTTGTGAGTGCTGACATTCAAGAAAATATTTCTTTTGATGAGATTCCTGTTAAGATTCTTGATTTCAGTGTCCGAAGACTAAGGAACAAAAAAGTTCCCTTGGTCAATGTGTTGTGGCGAAACCAATCTGTTGAGGGTGCAACTTGGGAAGCTGAGGCGGATATGCGATCCAAGTACCCGCACCTATTTTCTGCGAACTCCGATCAAGCCGAAGGTACCGTTCTTTCCTAAATCATGCACTTTTGATAAAAGTTGCAACAGTTCAGCTGTCATTTATTATATGTTCAGCTGTAATTTCTTGAATTTATGCATTCTATGTTGCATTCGGAGTGAGAAACGATGTGGTGATGAGTCTAACGAATGGTTTCAGCTGTATGCTCTATTCCCTATCTAATCTTGGCATGTCTAGCATCATTCGAGGATGAATGTTTCCAAGGGGGGATGATGTAATACCCTGGGAAATTTTTCGTTGAAATTTTGTGCGTAAACTTGTAGGGTTCTATCTTCTAGAATGAATTATAAATTTTCTATGGAGAATGTCTTAGATTATTACCCACTATTGTGTAGAGTATCGAATAAGCTTTCCAACGATATGTGGATCATCCAAAACGGACACTCGAGCGAAGAGTTATGAACATTCCGATCGAACCGTGAATAGTAGTGAACAGTAAAACGTGCAGGAAAAAGTACTGAGGCCTGACATATTTTTGCTCCAATTTTAAATGATCATAACTCCTTGTACATAATGATTTGGGTGATCTACTATATATCAACGGAAATCTCTACGATTCCTCTTTCTAATGAAAATTTCAAGAAGATAGTGCACAGGATCGGGATGCAAGGGTTCAAGGATGTTCTCATTAGGGGGATTTAATACATGATATACTTTTTTCCTTACGAGGTTTTATCCCACTGTATTTTCCTTGTAAGATTTTTAATGAGCAACCTATATGCATATTATTAGAGATATGTATATTTTTTCCTTCACTAGATTTTTTTCACTAGATTTTTTCTAGTAAGGTTTTAGCGAGGCACATTATCTATCAATTCGACATTCAAGGAGGAGTGTTATAAATATATTATGATGAGTATCTATTTATGGAAAAGTTAGTGTAATACCCTATATAATATTCTAAGCTCAATTCAGCTCATAGTTGTATACTTAAGGGGTCCAAGGCTTGAAAATTTCACTAAGTGTTGCGGACTTAGTCATTTTCAAGACCTCTAAACTTTAATGATTTTTATTTTGGTCTTACCAACCCCGAGACATTGATTTTTGAGTTAAAACATGTTTGGGGTTGTTAAAGGTATGTCTCAGGTAAGTTTCAGAATTTTTGGACGGGCGTAGGTGTGTGTTTGGAAAATGAAAACAGTAGCCCCACTTGGATAGGCCTACAACACCCAATTTGGTTCACCAGGATAGAGCCCGCATTGCCTAGGCTTGTCCATCGGTCTGGAGCCTGCGTCACCCCTTGATGGTCCGTCCATCCCCTTGGATTTTAAGCTAAGGGGCATTTGAATCATTTCCCGCAACCCCAATCCGTCCTTAACACAATTTAGGGCTCCCAAAAGGGAATTATTTGCCTCTTTCACTCAAATTGCTCCCAAAAAACTCTCCTTCTTCCCAAGAACAAATTCAAGTTTCAATCTCAAGAAATTAAGAGTTCAAGCTTCCAATCCAAGAAATCTTCAAGAATTCAGTTGTTAAGGTATGTGGAATGTTCATCCATGGGTCCTCTTCACCCATAGAGCCAAAAACCCTCTTTTGGTTTGGTTTTTGAGTTTATACATGTTCAAGATGAAATAAATCCATGAATCCCCCTTTAATTCAATTTCAAGTTATGGTTTTAAATGTTTTTAAGTGAAATGAGTCATATAATGTTTTTATTGCTGCGATTCCCATGTCATGTTCAATTGATTTCAGGATAAACCCCTAAATTATGAATTTAGCCATGTAATCATGTTGTTTCCTATGTTTAAGACATTTACATGTCCAAGATTATGATTCTTACATGTTTGATGAAATGTCCATGTTTTAGGCCTTTGAACCATGATTGCATAATACAATATTTCAAGTTTGATATTATATTTTTATATAATTATTCAGTGCTGGTGGGTTATGAACTTCTGATACCTACATGTTTTACATGATTTTAGATTTTCAAGTAATGATTCAGGTAAACCATGTATATTATTTTTTTTCTCAGTTGATATAACCATGATGAGCACCATCAGAAATAATATTCAGTTAAACTTAGTTCAGTTCAGTACCAGTGTCAGTTCAGTTGGGAGTAAGATTTAGCACCGAGCAAACCTAGGGATTGGGGCTTACCCGCCAGTTAGGATTGGGTCCTTTGTAGCAGTCCTTAAATTTTAGAACTACGTAGCCAGTGTAGGATTATGAGATGTCACCAGCCAGTTTAGGACTGACACTCTCTTAGGGGTAACTTTCTAGTTTAGGACTGACTTTCTAGTCATTCAGGACACCAGACTAGTGGATCCACACAACCAGTGTTAGTACCCGTGACACGGTACTGACACTCTTCCAACTGGGATTACAGGTTGGACCCCAATTAGCACATATTGGGGCATGTCAGTTACATGATGCCTCCCACAGTCTCAGTACAGTAATCAGTGTATTTAAGTTCAGGTTTACTTAGCCAAGTGTATAGATTCTCAGTTATTCAGTTTTACTGTTTTCAGTCTTTTAGATTACAGATTATCTCAGAAATATATTAATGCTTGGTCTTGCATTCTCAGATATTACATGTTCATACATTTATGCTCAATTACCTCATGCATTTTATCCAGTACTTATCTTATATACCAGTACTGTAATACCCCAAAATTTGATTCCTGGGATGCCACACGATGCTTCGAACTACAAGTAGTCCTGAGCTAACCCTGACTGCCTTCTACTAACTATGAATCTCAAAATAGGGAAAGATGAATATATGATACCGACAAATGCGGAAAACTATCTAAAAAGTCTGAGTATATTTGAAAATACTGCTCACATCAATCTAATAAAATAAATATTGAATGATGAAAATACAACATCTAAAATCTAAGACTGAATCTAGAGAGTTACTGGGACAGGCCCCAGATGACTCAGACTGTCTGAAGAGAATAATAAAAACATTTACCAGTAACTAGAAATTTGAATACCTAAGTCCCTGAACTAAGAGGACTCACCAACTGCAGGGATGTAGATGAGATGCTTGAATATCACTCTCACTGCTGAGACTGAGCACCTAAACCTATATTATGAGACAATGTAGCACATAGACGTATATGTGGATCAGTACTTTGATGATGTACCGAGTATATTGGGGTGCATGCAATAAGTAAAAAATATTATCACAGTTTATAGAAAAATCATGCATGCTAAATGTAAATGACTCATGTAAGCTTGAGTAATCTGAAAACTGAAAGTCAACTCATGAATAATAAAACATGTAATCTAAATCTTGTTAGCCATTACACTTAGTTCTGAAATATGTATTTTGTTCTTATTCTCAAACCATATAGGCTAAGTGAAAAAAGGCCCACCTTTCATTTTTGAGAACTAAAAGCTGTAATTCTGTAACTAAAATCTTAAGTAAAGTAATATCCGAGTAAGTTTGTGAGCCTTTACACTTAGCTTCTAAAATCTGGAAAATACTTTATCTTAGGGCTTTAAAGAAATTAGTTTATCTGAAGGGAGGTTCTCTTAACCGACATAAAACATCTTCTAAGGAAGAAACCACACGTTGGGAGAGGTGTCATACTCTTTCCAAGGAGTATAACCTAAGCTAAGTGATCACGTATATAACTGTCATCCACATAGAAGTGGGAATAATTTGATAATCTGTACCTACGTTGGCTATGTAGTTCTGTGGAAGTAGGATGCGCTAAACCCACACTTCTCGCTCGGTGCTAAATACTACTCCCTTTTTATTTGCTACACTCATTCTGTCGGAAATTCACTTTTAAAATAGTATAATAGTTTATAATGAAAATAAAATGTATATCTGTAAAGATAAATCTGTAATCTGAATCTTTTAAAGTGATTTCATATCTATTCTGAGACCAAAAGGTCAAATCTTTATAATAATCTTAAAAGAATCTAGTCATAAAGTGCTCATAGCACAATCAATCTTGAAGTAAATAACCCATGCATCAATCTTAGGTTAAATCATCAAAATGTTCATTCTTGATAATATGATTATTGATAAATCAACTCAAAATCTAGAAATTTCAGCAATATACATGGAACCATAATCATAATCATGTAATTCAACTTCTAAATCATGGAAAATCTCATAATCTTACAAACAATGATAATGGGTATAAACCCTAACTTGAAATTCTTGGAAAATCGTATATAATTCAGAAAGTTTGTAATTAAAACAAAGTTTTGGGCACAAGGATGAAAGAATTATCCTTGTTCAAATCCTACATACCTTATTTGATGATCTAGCTGTTAATACTTGAATCTTGGATCTCTATTGATTCTTTGGAGATGAATTCTTGGAGTTCTTGACTTGGGGATTCCAAATCTTGAGTTTTCTTGGAAGATTAATGAAGGAATTTGAGTTGCTTGGGGAGAAAGCATGATGAACTAGGGTTTTTGCTTTGAGGAGAAAGATGAATAAAGTATAAAGTGCTTTGAAATTTGATAAATCTTCTATTTTTAGACGGATTGGGGGTTGGGAAATTTACCAAAATACCCCCTTTAAATTCTTAAACGAAACTGGAAAACGTAATTTTTCCCGATCTGGGTGGCCACCGCAACGCGCCACAATCGTGGTGGCTCACTGAAAAAAGACGAGTGGGAATTGGATTCCCTCCCCGATGCGCCACCATTGCGGAGCCCATAAGTTTGCCATTTCTACCACTTGTGCGATGCGCCAGTATCGCAGAGTGACACTGGAAATTGCCAAATGGGAAATTGGACCTCTCTGTGATACACCAAGATCATGGAGTCTCACTGAAAATTGACAATTATTATTTTACGCTTCTCCGCAACGCGCTAAGGACCCAAATCACGGTATTTTATGATTGGAACATAAAATAGCCATAATTCTTACCCGGTTATCGGATTTAGGCGAATCTTATATCACTGGAAAGCTAATTCAATTTCCTACGTCATGGAAAATTCAAATATAAAGAATTCCACATGAAAATAAACATCACTCATTCTAGAAGCTACTCCTTGATGTTCTTAGGATGAGTTTAAGCTAGAAAAAATCACGGGGTATTACAAGTAAATTCAAAGTACTGATCACATACTTTTATTTGTGCTATGTTGTCTTATAACAAAGGTTTAGATGTATAGTTCCCCGACCGCTCTTAGACAACTCAGCTCAGCTGCAATAGTGGTGAGTCCTCATCTATCGAGGACATGATTTGTTTATTTCAGTTACTCAGTGTATTCTTATGTTTAGATAGTTGGAGTAAGATGGGGGTCTGTCCCATCAATCCTTCATGATGTTAAGAGGCTTTCAGACAATTAGTTAGACAGTCAGTCAGTTATTTCAGTGTTATCAGTTGTTTTTAGATAGACAGTTGGTTTTTGGTATTCTATCAGATATTTCAGACATATTTTGATATGTATTTCAGTATCCCGTTTTATAGTATCTTATCAGCTTACCTTCCACACATGTATTGTAATACTATTTTGTTCAGTGCACACACCAGGTACCAACTCATGGGTTAGCTTGTGGTCACTTATGGCCGTAAGCACCATTGTCGCGACTAGGGGGTAGCCTTGGATCATGACAGTTAGAAACCCCAACATTTTGTAAAAAGTTAATTTTCCCTTATTAATAAATAAAGAAATTTTCCTTTATTGTAATTGACCCCTTAAGAATTGCTCAAGATAAATAAGAATTACTCCATCTTCTCAATCTATTCTTCATATTCTCTACTTTATATTTCATAACAGGCCTAGTTTTGTTGTGATTTTTTTCTATAATTTAGGTTTATTTTTAATCCAATTACATGAACAATAATACAAGTTTTATATGCCAATTAAATGAAGGAAATACGTGCGATATACCAGCTTTACAAGTACATAGATTAATAAATGAAGAGAGTTTGTGTAAAAAATCAAAATTATCTTCATAGATATCAAAATGAGTTATGCAAACTTCATAGATACAAAATTGAGTGCAAAAGTGCACTTAACTTTTCATGACCCGGGGCTACTCCCTAGTCACGACAGCGGTGCTTACGATCATAAGTAACCATAAATTGACCCATGAGCTGGTACCTGCTATGAGCATTGAATAAATATGAACATAAGACCTATGCAAAATTGAGAAGAAAATGTAAATCTAAATACTGAAATACCGAATAAATCATAAGTCTTAAACATTCGATAAAAATTGAAAGTAACTGACTGACTGTCTAAATGACTGTCTGAACATTTAAAAGCCTCTAAACTGACTGAGGAGTTGATGGGACAGACCCCAACTAACTCCAACTGACTTAATAAAATGAAATACAGAAATAACTAAATAAACATAACATGTCCTCAATGGATGAATACTCATCACTATGGCTGCTGGATCACACTGAGCTGTCTAACTATGGTCGAGAAACTGTGCGCCTGAACCTATGATATAAGACATCATAGCGCAAAGAAGAGTATGCGGCCAGTACTTTGAATGTACTGGTATATAAGATGAGGTTAGGCTGATATATATGGGGTACTATGCATATGAAATAAAGACCAACTAAATAGCATAAAATAACTGAACATGAATGCATAAAAACTGTAACATTTGAGAATGCAAGACCAAGCATAAACATATATCTGAAATAGTCTGTAAACTAAAAGACTAAAATCTGATAACTGAGAATCTGTATGCTTTGGTTAGGTAAACCTGAGCTGAAACTATATTGAATACTGTACTGAGACTGCGGAAGGTATCATCTAACTGACATGCCCTAATCTGAGCTAATTAGGGTCCAACCTATAACACCAGTTAGTAGGGTGTTAGTACCGTGACACAGGTACTAACACAGGCTGTGTGGATCCACTAAACTGGTGTCCCGAAGGACTAATGAGTAATTCTCAACTAGCAGGTGCTCTAATGATATATGTATCACCATCAATTAGGAGGTAATATTTTGTCAACCCTCAACTGGCAGGTAGACACTCTAACAAACCCTGGCTACGTAGTTTTAGAACTCAGAGATTGTTACTAAGGGTCACACCCGCTACTGTCAGGTGAGCCCTCGTTCCTAAGTTCTCTCGATGCTAAATCCTACTCTTAACTGAACTGACACTAATACTGGAATAGACTGAACTAGACAGAATATTATTACATAGTTGATAGTGCTCATCATGATTATAAACATGTAAGTATACTGATAAGAGTCATGAATTAACTGTCTGAGTACTTGAAAAGCTGAATTCATGTAAATCATATAGGTATCGGGTGTGCATTACCCACCAGCACTGAATAAAATTAATAATAATTCCATATAAAAGCTTTAAAATCATAGAAAGGGATCATTGTTCAAAACCCAACACTTAGGCATTTCACCAAACACATGAGAGTCATGAACTTAAGCATGGGAATGGGTAAAGCATACGAGAATAACATAATTATAAGACTAAAATCATAACTTAGGGATTTAACATGAATATTACAACCTTTAAAACATGTAATGGCTCATCCCACTTGAAAAATACTTATAAACATAACTTGTAATTGAATTCACAAGAGATTCACAGAGATATTTCAACTTAAACAAGAAAAACTCATAATTTAAAATCAAAAAGGGATTCTTGGACTCCATGGGTGAAAGGAACCCGTAGATGAACATCATATGTACCTCACTGGATGATTTTGTGAAGATTCTTGGGAATTTCTTAAAGTTTGAAGCTTGAATTCCTTGTTTTCTTGAGTAAGGGTTAGAGTTTGTTCTTGATGTGGAAGATAGTTTCTTTAGAGATTTTATGAATAAAAGGGCAAATAATACTCCTTGGGGACCTAAATTTAGTGTTATGGATGAGTTTGGGTGGGGGGAATTGACCCAAATGCCCTTAAATAATGATGAACAAAAGCTGGACAAAAAAGAGAGGGGACACCGTGGGCTCTAGAGCAGCAAGCTAAGCCTCGAGTCACGGGCTCCAGTCCGGCGGGCTAAGCCCTATGCCGTGGGCCTATCCCGGTGCCCTCAATGGTTTGCTTCTCTAAAAATGCCCCTACGCTTGTCTGAAAATTTTGAAACTCACCCGAGATGCACTTTTAACTACCCCGATCATGAATCAACTTAAAAATCAATGTTTCGAGGTCAGGAAGGTCAAAAATAAAATCATAGAAGTTTAGATGCCTTGGAAATGCTAAGTCCTCAACATTTAGTAAAATTTCTAAGTCTTGAACCCTTTTAACATGCAATTGTGAGCTGAATTGAGTTAGGATCTTATGGGGTATTACATAACTAAGCAGCTTATATTGACCATTCTAAGTAGGCATTTCGACAAACAACTTCATCTCATGATTTGAAATTAATGTTTGGATATGTAATTTCATAAATTTCAAATCATGAGATGAAATCTCAAATTCTCCAAAAATCTTTATTTTAGAATTTCATATCATGATTTCTCCCTTTTCAAATACAAAAATTGATCCACAAATACATACATACATACATACATACATACATATATATATATATATATATATATATATATATATAAATTGTAGAAAGAGAATCATCATTTTAATTTTTGGAAAAAATACTCATGCTCGGCGTGAAGAGATTGTCAGTACCATATGAAGGAATTATATCATAGAATAACTAGTTATTATTATCTTTGATTAGTAGATCTTTATAAAATTATGTTTACTTAAAAGTTTGTAATCACAAATATTTATTTATAAAAGAAACACGGAGATATATAATTTCTTAATGCAGTGTCTTAGCCTATTAAGATATTCTATTTATGAATTATAATTTGATCATTTGATAACATTGTATGAGAATAAGGAAAAAATTAATAGTTTTCACTACGAGTGAGGTTTTCATGCTTATGATAAGACATACAACTTGAAAAGATTGAGTTGCATGTCCAAACAAAACTTCAACTTCACTTAACTAATTTCATTTCATGATTTCCTATGGCATGATTGTACGACCCCTAAGATCCATAAACAAACCAAATTAAACTCAAAAAATTAATAATTACATTATCAAATGATGATTCACACGATTTTCTATCATATGTAGTTTAATTTCATTATTTTTTTCACTTAAAAGTTAAGAAAAGAAAAAAATCTTCTTTTTTAACTGTCCAAGAATGTTTTTAAAAATAAACATACATTTTTTTATTTCAATCATCCAAATTATCTATTAAAAAATTAATTAGAATAACTCCGACCTTATCAACTGCTAATGAAAGAGCGAGTGTAAATCATTAAGAACTCTATTATCCTAACTTGGACCCATGATTTATAATACACTTAGAAGGTTATTTACCCTATTATTCTATTCATTAAAACTTAGAAATTATTCCAAAACATCTCATAATTCTCTCAAGAGCTTTTGGGGAAAGAAGGCTAGGTTTCATCTTGTGGATTGTTTTTGGGATTATCTTGGTGATTTGCTTCCATCAATTCTTTGGTATGAGACATGATTCTCATTCCTCATTATAAATTCAGCTAAAGTCATGGTTTATATGATTGATTTCATGATTTTACTATTTCAGGATTATAGATTCCAACTATTATTTGGGGGTTTGAATATTGAATGTTTGGTTATGGTTTCCTATATTTTTCTTATTCTTTTATATGCATCAATGGTGGATTTGGATGACTGGATTGCATGGTAATGGTTTAATGGTCTTTGGAATTGGTTTTGGTTATATTATGCCCCCAATGTGTTTGATAAAATGCTTATAAAGATATGTTTATTGCATTAACTTCTCTTAATGGAACTCTTGAATGTTTTAAACTTGGTAAAGAATTTATGCATGATTTAAATGGTTTGAAAAGGCTGAAGGCTAAATGGTTATGCTACTAGGGAACATGGAAGTTTCCCAAGTAGTTTAATATGGTATATGGAGGTACACTTGAAAGACCCCTTAACCTAAATGATTTGGCTATAGATATTACTTGCAAGTAAGGGGTGGTATGGTGATACCACCTATATTGGCCTTGGTTAATAAATAGTAAATAGATTGTTTAGAAACTGGGTTGAATTGGGCATTAATGGCGGGGTGTGTATCTAAGCCATGGAAGGTGGCGGTCCTGGGGGGGACCAAAATAAAAAAGTTATAGTTGCCGATATGAGGGGTCTTGATGACCATGTACGTGTGTCATATTTTATATTGAGGGATGTACTAGTCATCCCATGGGATATTCCCTGGTCGTGCAGCTACACGTACTGGGTCCTTTCAGCAGGGGGAGCTGAACTCATATGGCCCGTGGGTAGTTAGGACGACAAAGCTATACAATGCAGGTAAAGGTTTTAAATGCATGCTAAACCCGATTCCGTTTCCCGACACTTATATATGTATGGTTGTATGCAATATAGATGGTTTCACTTGGTTTTATAACTAGCATTATTTTATTCTTATTTTGAGATTATGCTAGTAGTCATTCGCTAACCTCATCTACTGGCGGCTTTATACCCACTCTATGTAGGAACCGACCGTTCGACTCCTACATAGTGATTGACTCGGGGATAATATTTGGATAGAAGTGGTGAGCTTCCATCATTTTGGAAGGCATCATTTCGTGTTGTGGATTTCTTTGGACACTTTTCTTTTACTTTGGATATTAGTTTTGGCCATGGTTGGGGGCATGTCCCAATCGAATTTGTTTACTCTTTTGGATAGAGGATTTGTGGTACTTCTGGGGGTTGGTATGGGCAGGATTGGTATTGGTGTCGGCTTTGTCATTGGAATAAGCCGGTGGGCTGGCATCATTGGATGATATTGCTGGTTGTTCCATCATATTACATTTTGGGATTGATTTTTATATTATGTTTTGGTATTCCCTTTGGTTTATGGTCTAGGGTTTGGTTTTGTATGGTTGGGTGGTTGGTGTGGTATGGTTGGACTCAATTGAGTTGGCCACGGTTATGACCGTATCCTAGAGTCTTAATGAGAACAATAATTCTATCTTGTTATATGTTTGAAATTTAGCCCGTCTAAGGTTGGATATAGGTGGTTGGGTTAGGAAACAGGGGGTGGTTTCCGATCCTAGTTAGACTTGGGATTCCCATTACGACAAGGCCCAGGGTCGGGTCATGTCACCGGTGATCAACCTTAACCTGTTGACAGTTTGGACACTTAGCCACGAATTATGCAATGTCCCTTTTCATTCTATTCCACCAATAAACTTCTCGTAAATCATGATAAATCTTAGTGGCTCCTATGTGAATAGAATATCGAGCACTGTGAGCTTCTGCTAACATCCACTGTCTTAAGTCATCCACATCCAGAGCACATAGCTTGCCCTGACAACAAAGAACACCATCTCCCCCTTGGGAGAAAACCTTAACCTTCTTATTTTTGATTTCTTCTTTCATCAAAATAGTATCACTATCTTGCTTTTCCTTTACCTCAACTACCAATGAAGATTCTGAACCATTTTGAACTAATATATTACCTTCGATTGAATCAACCAACTAAACTCCCAACCTAGAAAGTTGATGAAACTCACGAACTAACTCTTTATTCTCATCCTCAACATAGGCAACACTCCTCATAAATAATCTACAAAGGGTGTCATCCACAACGTTGGCCTTACCTATATGGTACAAGACACTCATATCATATTCCTTTAATAACTCTAGCCACCCTCTCTGACAAAGATTTAGATCTTTTTGACTGAACACACACCGAAGACTCTTGTGATTAGTGAACACATCAACATGAACCCCATAAAGATAATGCCTCCAAATCTTTAAGGCAAAAACAACCGCTTCCAACTCAAGATCATGAGTTGGGTAGTTCTTCTTATGAGGTTTGAGTTATCTAGAGACTATACTATAACTCTGCCTTGCTGCATCAACACACAACCATGACCAACTCTTGAAGCACACAATAGACCTCAAAACCATCTAAACCCTTTGGTAGAGTCAAAACTGGAGTGGAGATGAGTCGAGTCTTCAACTCCTAAAAACTCTTCTCACAAGAATCATACCATTAGAATTTAACTTTCTTCTGAGTCAGTCTGTACATGGGAGAAGCAGTAGAGGAAAATCCTTCAACAAATCATCTGTAGTAACCAGCTAAACCTAAGAAACTTTGATATCTGATGGAGAGATAGGTCTAGGATAGTTTTTTATTGCTTCTGTCTTTTGAGGATCAATTCAAATGCCTCCATCGGAAATGATATGACTAAGGAATTCTACTAATCTCAACTAGAATTCACACTTGATGAGTTTGATGAATAGCTAGTGATCTGTAAGATTCTACAAGACAATCCTCAAAAGGTCTGCATATTCATCCTCATTTTGAGAATAAATGAGGATGTCATCTGTGAAGACTATAACATATATGTCTATGTAAACTAGAACACCCTGTTCATCAAGTCCATAAAAGATGCAAGAGCATTCGTTAGTAATAAAGACATGAAAACAAATTTGAAATGACCATACCGAGTTCTGAAAGTTGTCTTCAAAATATTACATTCTTTGACGCTAAGCTGATGAAAACCAAATCTGAGGTCTATCTTAGAGAAACAATTAACACCCTGAATTTGGCTGAACAAGCTATCAATCCTGGGGATAGGATACGTATTCTTAACTGTTGCCTTGTTCAATTGATGGTAGTCGATGCATATTCTGAGAAAACTATCTTTCTTGCACATGAAAAGAACTGGAGATCCCTATGAAAAGATAATAGGACTAATAAAAACCTTGTATAGGAGATCTTTCAATTGATCCTTCAATTCCTTAAGCTCGATCGGAACCATTCTATAGGGTGAAATTTAAATAGGTTGGGTATCTATAAGGAGATCTAATCCAAAGTCAATTTCCCGCTCGAAAGGAACTTCGAGAAGATCTTTAGGAAATACTTATGGATATTACTTACCATAGGAACTGACTATGGACTTCGGGTTTCGGACCTTAAGTCATTGACTCAAATAAGATGATAGATACACCCTGTGGAAATCATTTTTCTTGCCTTAAGGAAAAAGACAAACTGACCTATAGGCATTGAGGAACTACCCTTTCACTCTATGACTGGCTCATTTAGAAGTTGAAACTGCACTATTCTATTTCTACAATCAACTGAGTCATAGCAAAAGTAGAGCCAGTCCATGCCAAGAATAACATCAAAATCGATCATGTTTAACTCTACAAGGTCGACTGAGATGACTTTCTGGGATACTATGACTGGGCAATTTCTGTATACCTGTCTGACTATGATTAACTACCAATTAAAGTAGAAACTGATAAGGGTTCTACAAGGATTTTGGGATTGAAACCAAAATCTATGTCTATATAAGGAGTAACGAAGGAAAATATAGCTCCAAGATCTAAAAATGCATAAACATGAATATGAAAAAATTGTAACATACCAAAGACAACATCAGGGGAACCCTCCTGATCCTGTCAAATCTGAAGGGCATAGAACCTATTTTGACGTTGTGCACCTATTATGCTAGAAGTGGCACCCTACCGAGTCAGGTGACTTGCTGGAGTGGGTGAAGAATTGGATTGACTTGGCTGATGAACATCCTTACCTCTCTATGCAACCATTGAGAAATCTCTCACTTTGTGGGCTAACTTGCCATACCCAAAACCCGCATCACTACCTGTCATACTGATAATGCTTAACTCCCTCCCATAACTAAGGAGTGAGGTGGTCATTGTTAATTAACCCAATGTAAATTGAAGTCTAATCTCAAGGAGTGAATGCTATATACTTCCAACCTATCGGGACCCAAGTTACTATAAGGTTACCCAGAATGCTAATGGAAACAACATGAATAAGTAAATGGGGGGAATTTGTTTGAAAATTCTTCACACAAACGTAAACAAGTAGGTGGTGAATGCTATCTTTGGTTTGAATTCAAGATTTGGAGAAATCTTGGGATTATATCTCCTTAGAGGTGAAGCATGTGGGACAATGTTGGTTTATTGTGGAATTTAGTTGTTAATTAAGGGATAGGCTAGGTTAAAGATCATTGAGGTCAGTCTTTCGACAAAACCCCAAAAATTTCACCCATTGGCCCTTTCGAGCACCTAA